>NC_058404.1:90435881-90601882 GCF_002201575.2 Neomonachus schauinslandi
AAGAAAGAAAGAAAGAAAGAAAGAAAGAAAGAAAGAAAGAAAGAAAGAAAGAAAGAAAGAAAGAAAAAGAAAGGAAGTAGAAAATGAGAGATATAAAAAGGAAGAATGAAAGTCATTAGACTCTAATATACTGTAGTGGTTAAAAGTAATCACATAACTCTGGAGCAACACTGCCTGATGTCAAATCCCATCTCTGCAATCTGCTACCAAATAAACATGAGCACATTATTTAATATCCTTCTGCCTTTAATTTTCCATCTTTAAAATGGGATAATAATAATAATAACACCTAAATTGTAAGGCTCCCATGACTTTTGAGTGAGTTTGTTCTTATATAAAGAGCCTTAGAACAACTTTTCATTGGTAAATTCCATGTGAGTTCTTGACCTTTTTTTTCATTTTATTTTTTTTTATTTACAGGCAATATGAACATCTACCAAAAAAGATGTAAGACTCAACTGACAGTGTAACTAATCATAAATTATGAAATACTGTTAGGGAGAAGTTCAGAAAACTGACAGCAACTTTACTATTCTAATTAAAATGTAGAATAGAATAAAGTTTCCATTCATACGTACCAAAGTGCACTGCCTTACCACTGACCTATTCCCCTATATTCTTTCCCACCAGAGCAAATGACAGTGCCAACTCTCTCATTGCTCAGGCCAAAGAACTTGAAATTATCCTTGACTTCCTTCTTCCAAACTGTACTATATTCCATCAATAAATACAAAATCAAATCACTATCATCTTCACTGCTACCACTCTAATCTAGGATAGCGTATTAATCACCAGTATTACTTCCATAGCCTTCTTACTAGTTTCTCACTTTTGACACTTGTTCTTTATTTTATGCTCAATAAAGAAGTCAGCTATTCTTTTAAAAGAGAAATTAGCTCAAAATATTCTTGATTTCCCATCCCAACTTTACATTTCCAACAATTTGTTCCCTAATTTCATCTGTCTCTCCCCTCTGTGTAATCACAGCAAGCTCACTGGCACCTTGCTGTTCTTCCAACAAGCTGAGCGTTTTCCTGCTTCTGAGGCTTTATACTTTCTGTTCCCTCTTTCTGAAATATTATCCCTCAAATACCTGCATACTTAGCCTTCTAACTTCAGATGCTTGCTCAAATATCATAAAGGTTCCCTCATCACCCCAAATAAAATCGCAGCCCCAAGCACCCACCTGCATGTTTACTATCTACTATACCCAGCTATATTTTTCTCCATAGCAATTAAAGCCATATGGCATGTTATGTGTTTCCTTGATTGTTTCCTTATTGTCTGTCTTCCCCATTAGAATGAGTTCTGTGAGTTGAAGGATTTTATTATTTTTCTCTTTGTTTCTTATAGTTCTATCTCCAGTACCTAAAAGAGTGCCTGATATGAATCAGGCAATTAATAAATATTTGTTTAATAAGTGAAGAGATGAATATATAAGTGAAATAAAAATATTAAAAGTCTGGGGGTGCCTGGGTGGCTCAGTCGGGGTCCTGGGATCAAGCCCTGCAGCAGGTTCCCTGCTCAGTGGGGAGTCTGCTTGTCCCTCCTCCTTTGCCCCTCCCCACCCCTGCTCATGTTCTCTCTCTCAAATAAATAAATAAAATCTTTAAAAAAATATTAAAAGTCTGGCAATAAATAAAACAAAAATATATTAAAACTGTTATGACTAAAACTGTACGACTTTCTTGATAAGATTTTTAGAAGAGCTGTAAGTTTGGAGAGGCATATCACATTCATTATAAAGGATGTACTTCAAGTCTCTATAATTGATATATAAATTCAGTGTAAGGCCATCAAAATTTCAAAGAGACATTCATGGAAGCCAACATACTGATTATAAAATTCACATAGAAGTTTAATGTTCAATAATAGAAAGGGAAAAAAAGAAATAAGGGTGGAAAATTATCATACCAAATATCAAGACATATTGAAGTATATGGCAATTTAAACAGTGTGATTTGGCAGAGAAAAAGACATATAGATCAAAATCCTGAAATAGGTTCATGGACGTGTGGATGTTTGGCTTTTTCCAGATGTGGCAATTTTAAAAAGGGCACACAAAGGATAGACTTGTCCATAAAAAGTGTTGTGAAAGTGAAATTTCAATCTTAAAACATACACTCAAAAAAACCCCCAGATGGTTCAAAAACATATAGCTAAAACAAGTTTCTAAATTATTAAAGAATTATAAAAGAGTATTTAAAAGAATTATTAAAGAGTATTTAAAAAAACAACATCTAGTAGGGAAATATGTTTAAGGAAAGAAAAAGAACACAATCTATTCATGAAAAAGAATACATGAATTTCACTAAATCAAAATTAAAATTTTCTTCACAGTGTATGTCAAAATAGGCTGTAAAAAAATGTTAAAAGCCAAAGACAGACTAAAAGCAAATATTTTCAGCTTTATAACAGACTAAATTTGCCTATATAAAAACCACAACTATATTTAGCCACAAGTATCAACATAAAGTATAAGGACAATCTCATACTTAATAGATCTTATGGACTGTTTTTCACCCCCTTTCCAAAATTTATTTGGTGAAATTTAGTGCCCAAAGTGATGGGTTTTGGAGGTGGGGTCTTTGGGAGGTAATTAGGTCATGAGTGTGGAGCCCTCAGGAATGAGATTAGTGCCCATATGAGAACAGGCCAGATACCTAGCTTGCTCCTTTTCCACATGTATGGTTAGAAGGAACAGTCAGTTGTATGCAAGAGAGCTCTCACTAGAACCAGACCATGCTGGACCCCAGATCTCGGAATTCAAAGCTACGAAAAATGAATTTCTGTTGTTGCTAAACCACCCAGTTTATGGTATTTTGTCACAGTAGCCTGAGCTATGGTCAGATGATATAGACAGTTCACAGAACAGAAAATCCAAATCCAAGTGCTAAAAATATTTAGAAATAAATGTGTGACAATTTGATCAACTTTACCTGTGCTGAGGAAATGTGTCACATTAGCAAGAAGAATGGATAATATCAAGTGTTGGCAAAATTTTGTGGCAAGTTCTTGTTTACAGCAGATGGATGTGTAAATTGGAGTATCAACTTCCAGTGGGCAATTTGACAGTCTCTCTTGAATCAAAAGTGTGATGGGGTGCCTGGGTGGCTCAGTAGGTTAAATGTCTGCCTTCGGGTTAGGTCATTACCCTAGGGTCTTGGGATCGAGTCCCACATAGGGCTCCTTGCTCAGCGGGGGAGACTGCTTCTCCCTCTGCCTGCCGTTCCCCCCTGCTTGTGCTCTATCTCTCTCTGACAAATGAATAAAATCTTTAAAAACACAACAACAGGGCGCCTGGGTGGCTCAGTTGGTTAAGCGACTGCCTTCGGCTCAGGTCATGATCCTGGAGTCCCGGGATCGAGTCCCGCATCGGGCTCCCTGCTTGGCGGGGAGTCTGCTTCTCCCTCTGACCCTCACCCCTCTCATGTGCTCTCTCTCTCATTCTCTCTGTCTCAAATAAATAAATAAAATCTTTAAAACAACAACAACAACAACAACAAAAAGTGTGGATGCCAGTGATTCAGTCTATAAAAGCCCCCTCATCCTTATGTTACATAAGGAAACATAACCATGAAAATGCTGTTTATAACAGCAAAACTCAGAAAACCACATAAACATTCACTAGGTGGGAAACATAAAATATAGGGTAACTAAATAGCAGAATAAACTAAGTCTATGTGCATCAACTTGGAGATATTAGAAACATGTTAAATTAAAAACAGGTGTATATGCAACTATACACATTCTGTGTTTGTTATATAGGCATGATTTCAGTTAACTTTAAAAGGTCATTATGCAAAGTAAAATGATGTATTTTGTGCAGATGTAACATTACAGATTAAGGAAAAAAAAGAGCTTGTGAATCTACAAACCAACTTATAATAATTACCTGTGGAAAGAAGAACAATAACAGAAGTTTGTCCAAATTTAATATAATTTATTATGACCTAAATTTGTTAAAGTCATTGAATTCATCTTTGACAAATTATATTTGTTTGCTTAAAATTAATTTTCAAATCAGTGATGTATGGTGTGTTAATAAAAAGATATACCTTAATGTTTAATGTAGTGCTCCTCTTTTCCCCCAAAGTGTTATTAAATTAATGGTGCATTTTACTTAGAGTCCATGACACTTAAAAATCAATGAAATACAAGATTTCACTTAGAAATTGTTACAGTGCAAAGTGGGAGGACTTACATGAAAGACCCCTAAAGAAAGACTGGAGTAACCATGGTATTTATGGATTAAGATTTCCGAATATCCTACCACTGGTGAGTATATACCAGTGTTACAGCTTATGGAAAATTTGGCTTTAAAATTAGCATGTAAATCTAATAAATTGTTCACATTGACTCCTGAAAAATTCCTTCCAAGAGCAAGAGATTAAAAATAAACATGTATTCTCTCCATAGGCCCAGTGCTACATCATACTTTCCCGGGGCTAGAACAGACAGCTTTTCTGTTCTTTTCTTTTTTTCCTTTCTTGTCCTCTCCTCTCCTGTCCTTTTCCTTTTCCTCTCAGGCATAAGAAAACCATCAAAAAAGAATAAAGTCATTTAAGCACTGGAATTGCACTCATTCCATTTAGGTGTTCATATTCTGAGAGGGCTAGGAAATGAAGCGGATACAAGAAACACCCCAGATTCCAATCTTGTGAACAGGATTTCACTGAACGGAACAAAGTGATATAAATTATTATTTCTCATTTCGTTTACTTTTTCTTTGACATATTGTTGATTTGATCTTAGATCGAATAAAGATGTATGTGCTGAGGCCAAACTCACTTATGGTGAGAAACTATTCAGACTCCAGACACTGAGACACATAAAGGAAGAGAGCGTACTCAGAAGAGAATCTTACCACTTGGTTGGGAAGGCAATATGCCTGAAATGGCATGGAAAAACAATCACCAGCACACACAGAAAATACTAGTTGATACTTTTTCTACTCCTTCAGGAGCTCAAACCACTTGCCTGAAATGTAGTAAAGGCATAGCTTTCACAATTCCAAAGAAAACCCCAGCGAAGGTGATCTCATACTCCCAGTCAGGAGGGTTTTTTTTTTAGCCATGCTGCCTAAACATTGCAGAGGGGGGTAGGGAGTGGGGGATAAGTGAGAGGAACATGGACTCGTTGGTATTTAGTTTCTTTTAGGTCAAGTAGGAGAAGCAGTATGTCTTTAGCACCCAAGAAATAAGCAATTGACAGACATTGTGCGATTCACATCCTAAGTTCATCTCCCCATGCTTCATGCAAAACTACCACATTCCTGGGGCGCCTGGGTGGCTCAGTCGTTAAGCATCTGCCTTCTGCTCGGGTCACGATCCCAGGGTCCTGGGATCGAGCCCCGCATCGGGCTCCCTGCTCCGCGGGAAGCCTGCTTCTCCCTCTCCCACTCCCCCTGCTTGTGTTCCCTCTCTGGCTGTCTTTCTCTCTGCCAAATAAATAAAACCTTTAAAAAAAAAAAAAAAAAAAAAAAAACCTACCACATTCCTCCCCAGAGGAAAACTCTCATTCAGAACAACTTGGACCAGTGTTATTCAATTAAATTTTAACCCTATTGTCTGTTTTAATGGTTCTTTTTTTTAAAGATTTTATTTATTTATTTGACAGAGAGAGACACAGCAAGAGAGGGAACACAAACAAGCGGAGTAGGAGAGGGAGAAGCAGGCTCCCCGCTGAGCAGGGAGCCTGATGCGGGGCTCAATCCCAGGACCCCTGGACCATGACCTGAGCCTAAGGCTGACGGTTAGTGACTGAGCCACCCAGGCACCCCTGTTTTAATGGTTCTTATCTCCATTCACATATCTGATGATATGCATCCGACAGTACTTTCATAAATTTTCTAAGTCCTCCATAAAGAACGTGTCTAAGTATATATCCATATGATAATTTTACAAACCTCTTACCAAACATCTTTTAAACATATTACAAAACCTAATACAATTCCCTTAACAAATCTTGAGTCCTCTCTTCTGATCAAAGAAACCCAGACCTTCCCACTTGATATATATTTTTTTTTTCCTAATCCCCATGTACCTATAAAAAGAAGCACATTTCTATATTTTCCCATACCCTTCTTTCATCTAATTCTTGGAAAGATATATTTACATTCTAAAAGGTTAAAGCAACAACTTAGGATATTTTTCATCCTGTTTCGAAGAAACAAAAGCTCCCCGTTCTCTTTCTTTTCAGAAGAAAAGGAGGACAGCTATCTCTCTCTTGTCTATAAATGGAGAAAAAAGCATTGTTTTATGTTCCTTATCTATGATACAGAGTTTATATGTATAGAATATTTAACCTCTGTTTCATCATGCTGCTCCAGGGATAAGATAGGATATCGGGAAATGTGGTCAGTATTTGTTTTTTATGTGAATAAGGATAACTGGTCTCTGATTTAAAACCCCATGTGCACATTTAGTTTAAAATTAATAAATGCAAACATTAAAAACCTAGTGACCACCCAGTAAACAATATCTCCATGGTTCCAAATTCCATCAAGTGACCACAGGTCCTTACTACCCATAACACTGCCCTCTCCGTTTCTCTCTTAGCCTTGGGATGCTAGCAGCTTCCTGGTTCTAATCTCACTTCCTAGGTAGCTATTCAACAAATTTTATCACCTGCATAGCCACTTACTATGTTAGATTATTCTGCTTTAAATATTCTTTTTCATGTCTGAATCTTCATGATATAACATATAACATAATTCTGTGACTTCTTTTTTAGTCCCCTTGCTAGTTATTCCAAGGCCACCAGGTAGTGTTGTGCTGGAAGTGTGCTATACAAGTCTAATGGGCGCTATTTACATCATATTCTATATCCCCAACCTCTAAATGTCAGAGTACTCCAGGGATCAAGGCCTGGGGGTCACATACCCTTGATATCTAACTCTAATGTCTTTAAATACTGTTTGCATCCCAATGACACCGAAATTATATCTCCAAAGAAAACAGCTCCAGATTCCTCTGCTATTACTCTCCCCTTGCTCATGCTACCTTAGCTACACTGGTTGATTCATTGAAAATACCTGATATGCATCTGCCTCTGGGCCTTTGCACTTGCTGTGTTCTGGATGTGGTAGGTTTCTTCCCCATGATTTTGTATCATTGACCAGCGTCTATGAAATGGTAGTGAGTTAACTTATTGGCTCGCAAGTTGGCCGTTCTCAAGCCCTCCATGGTTCTTAGTTTTGGCAGTGAGACAGGAATACTGACAGAGACATTGTTTTCTGGAAAAGAAAGGATGAAGGTCCCCATGAGCCAGGTTATAGGATCTGAGAGGGGTCCCCAGGATCAGGTAGTGAGTACTTTCACTTAAATGGTAAGTGGTATTAGGCAACCCCACTTTTCTCCCTGTTAATGAGGGTTTATAAGCTGAGTGACGAAAGGTAGGATTTTAAAAATCTGCCCAAATGGTGCTTTGGTGTGGCTTACTCTCCTCTAGTTGGGGAAAGGAAAGGATATTATCATGGCACCAGAGCAGCGAGCTTTCTGGTCTCAGACAAAAGGCAATGTGACTATAGCTTCTGAGTCAAAAATTGCCTGGATTAAATTTTTAAAAAATTGATGTTGACAAGAAGATGGAGCTTTGAATGGACTGAAACCAAAAGTGTGTTTGGTTGAGCCATAAAAATGGCTACTCAAACCAAAAGTAAATGCAAACCTTTGTTTACTGACATGAAGCCACTGTCTCTTTCTGCATTACCTGATCCCTCCTTTTTTTCTCTTCCCGTCTTCAGGTATTTTAAGAACAAGAAAACTGGGCATGGGACCAAAATATTCCTGTCCCCAAGGGGAACCAAATTCCACAAACACTCATATGAGTACTTTGGGGTATACTGGGGAAGGAAGAAATCTAAATTTAGGGAGTCTGCAGGATATAGGCATCCAAGTCACCATTCTACCTGCACCACAAGTGAGTGTGCCTGAATCAAGCAAAGGAGGTTTCAGCAAAACTCGCAGTGGGGATGGCAAACTAAGGTAAGCTTGTGTATGACTGTGTGTGTGTAGCCCTTAGAGTTTATTCCCTGTAATACTGTCGGGACGTCCATTTCTAAAAGTGTATTTGGTGTTGATGTTTTACATGTCTGTATTATGCGTGCTCTTTTTTTTTTTAAGATTTATTTATGTATTTGAAAGAGAGAGAGAGGAAAAAAGAGGAGGGTGGAAGGGCAGAGGGAGAGACTCTTTTAGCAGACTCCCCACTGAGCACAGAGACTGACCCAGGGCTCGATCTCTAGACACTGAGATCATGACCTGAGTTGAAATCAAGAGCCAGGTACTTAACTTTGTGACACTCGGCACCCCTATATCATGAGTGTTCTTAATTGTCATAGGATATTAGCCCATTTAGAAAGAGCCACATATAGAAAGTGCTGATACCTTTGGGATCTTACAACCTTAAAAACACTTTTGAGTTATAAGTCTCTGTGACTAATGATTTTGCCAGTTGGAGCCTCTGTTTAAAGGAGGCACCCTTGGGCGCCTGGGTGGCTCAGTTGGTTAAGCGACTGCCTTCGGCTCAGGTCATGATCCTGGAGTCCCTGGATTGAGTCCCGCATCAGGCTCCCTGCTCGGCAGGGAGTCTGCTTCTCCCTCTGACCCTCCCCCCTCTCATGTGCTCTCTCTCATTCTCTCTCTCTCTCTCAAATAAATAAATAAAATCTTTAAAAAAAAAATAAAATAAAAAAATAAATAAAGGAGGCACCCTTTATCCAATTGGTACCCTTTGAAGCTTATTGCTTCCCTGTGGTGACCAGATACACTCCATTTTATGAAGCAACTATTAGTTTGTTAACATGCATTTATCAAAACTAAGCTTTTAAGTCAAGGAGACTTAGTAACACTTGAGGAGTTCAGTCCCTTATTAAATCTTTTTTTTTTTTTTTTTTCCCCAGGTCTGACCATAAGCAATTACCAAGGCAGGCTTCATGGGGGAAAAGCTGCCCTCCCCTTACAGACTTTGTACACCGCCAATGTGTTACAGTCCCCTCCAGGACCCAGGCCCCTCTGGCTGGTCAGACTCTTCACATATTTACATTCCTGCATTCCTAGTTTTCTTTATCTGAGGCCTTAGGTGGGGGTCTTCTTTAGTCGTCTCTGCAGAGGCCTCTTTATGGGGGGTGATGGAAGAGAAAGAAAATTGAGACTCCCTCAACAGTGAGATGATCCCCATGTCTGTGCTGATCTACTGACCATCAACCAGTAGACCATTCCATGGAGGAAAATGGAACAAGAGGAGTCAGCATCTTTTCTGGTTTTAGACACTTGTTTATAGCATTCCCACTAAGTGATTAAAAGCTTAACTTTTTAAAAAATTTTTGGCTCATTGTTACTCTGATTGCCACTCAGGTATCTGACAGCTCAGCTGTCTCTCCAAGCTCAACTGAGCTCCTGACAACTCTTAGAGCTGATAGTCCCACTTAGGGATTGCTCAGCTGGAATCAACAACTAATAACATGGGAAAAGTCCAACAAGCCTCAATTGTCAACAGAAATCAGAAATGATATATTCCAAGAACTCAGTAGACCTGGGCCAGCAGCATCTTAACTTTACATGAAAATAAATGGAAGCTCTGCCATTAGGGGGAACTTTACGCTCTAGCCCACGAAAAGTGGAGCTAACGCAAAGCTCGTGGCTCAACAGAGACCTCGATTCAGAGACTTCTCTTAAATGCCCAGGGCATGGTTCATTAATAGATGGGTTAGGCTGAAACCTGATGTGTCTAGTGTGTTCCTATTGAGGTTCAACCTCAACACCAGTTATGCAGAACTGAAACTGGATATGCCTGCCCTGCTCAATGCGTGGAAATCAAGGCTATTCTCATAGCTGTGATAAATTCTTTTCTTGATGAAACTTGTTACATTTTTACCGATGCTTGAACTATTGCCAATAGCCTAGATATTTGGTATGCCACTTGAAATACTACAGAATGTCAGATTAAATGCATCTCTATTTAGGGCCACAAACTGTGGAAACAGATCACAGCTGCAGATTGAACCATCTGGATAGCTCATGTAGTGTCTATGATAAAGACCCATCCTCTGATTTCACCAACTAGAATCATGCTGCTCTTCGAGGCTTTACTGCTCAGATTGCCACCCTTGCTCTTTTGATCTTCATGGCAAAACACACTATCATAGACTAGACACAAAGAAAAGGATTCTATGTTTCTGGAAACAGGGCTATCACTGCATGTTATATTTGTAACATTTACCAAGTTGATGTAGTTGCTCATGGTGAGGGAGGTCAAACAGTATAGAGTTCTGCCTCTGCTTACTCCTGATAGAACCAAAGTAGAGCCAAGGTAGGTACTTGCTAGTACATCCTCCCCTATCTGAGTTAGTGTCTCAGGCCAAGTGAAAATGTTAGTACAGAAAATTAAGTGGAAAACCATCTGGCTTTCTAAGATAAACTCTGATGATTTGTGAGATTCACAGAACTGATTGTGTTAAGGCCCCTTTGGGGCATGATGGAGAATAATATTGCAGGTTAGTCTCATCTTGACACTTGAAGCCCTGTTTATAGTAGCATTAATTAAATGAGACAAATTGGATGGATTTGGTCTCAGCCTCTGTTACAGAGTGGCAGACAGAATGATGCACTCATGGAAAATTTGGCCAGAAACCAAGATGAGATGAACAAGAAGGTGATATAGTTGAGAAACAATACCCCATGTGTCTCTCATAATTCTGCACTTTTCATGAGCAAGGCACTAACTGTACCTTAATCCTAAGTTACCTTTTTGAATATTTTTGTATAACATTTAACTTTGGAAGCTGGAGATACTGTCTTCTTCCACAGCAAAGGGTAGATTTGTTTGATTGTCCAATGTAATAAAAATATATATATATATACCTCTGGGTAAAAGGATAAGTTTGCTTAAAGCCAATTACAAAGGGCTGGAGTTTCCTAAGCTCAGAGTTCTTTATTTACAGTGAACCCTTCTAAGCCTGGGCAAGTGCCAGCTGGCCTTTTTCTCTGAGTGGGAATCAGGCCCCTGGGAAATGGTGCGTAACGATGTTGAAATTGTGATAACTACCATTGCTGTACATAGTAAACTGTCCTTTGTCTCTGACCCAAGACTCTTGTGTCCTCTACCAGAATCCATGAAACTGAGGCAAGCTAATGTGTTAGATTTCAGTAGAAAAAACGGTCAAATATTTCACATTTCATGTCCTATTCTTCCTATACCAGAAGGAGCATACCAAAGCTTTCAACTTCACCTCTTTACTTTTTTTTTTTCCTTTTTTTTTTTTTTTAATGTCATCCATACTGAGGCTGTAGTCACCTTATCTAAAATTATTCTGGCCCACATTCCCACAGTTCCCAGGCCCCTTCCTTGATTTTCTCCTCTCAGCATCTGTATCTAGCAATCATTCAGTCTTCTACTTATTCATGTAGTTTATTATATCACAACCAAAGAGAATGTATGCTTCCTGAGGGACTTTGTCTGTTTTCTTCATTGGTGAATTCCCAGTATCTAGAATTGTGGCTGAAACATAAGAGAAACCCAATAATATTCTTTGAATGATTAATAAGGTAGCCTGGCAGGGGCTATTAAAAATTCTGAGGAGATGAGAGGAAAATGTCTGGAGACAATGGGAGATAAAATGTGCAAGATAAATACATGCCAAATGCCAAATTATAAAAGTCTCTAAAAACCAGACAGAGATCGATAGATTTCTCAACCTGAATTCTCTATTTTTGATAACAGAACCACCATTCACATTTTTGTCACTCCAGATAACCTAAAATAACCTAGTTGTTACTTTTCCACTTCGCTTTGGTGGTGATCCCATCAATTTCACCACATAAATAATCCCTAAGATTATTATGTCACTTCCAAAGGTTTAGTGCAGAGCCTTATTTTTCATCTTGATTAATGAAATAGTCTCCTAATTGATTGCCATGACAAAAAGCCTTGGCTTTCAAGACAATTCTCAATACCCGCGTGTTCATGTCATTTCTCTCCTTATTCCATGAATTTAGCACAGAATTGTTATGACATTTATAGTTTTTCATGATTTGACCCACAGTTAATCTAGAGTCTCATATTTAACTGCTCTTCACTATCTTCTGCATTCACCAACATGTTTAACATATTTATTCAAACATGTTGGTCATTCAAATCTCTCTGCAGCTTTCCTTATCCTGACAGTTCTCCCCTCTCCAGCCTCTTGGACTTGCTTCTCTTATTCATAGTTCAAAACTGAACTTGGATATATTCTCCTGTGAAAAGTTATGTTGAACATCTCCTTCATTCATCCAGAAATATTTATGTTACCCACTGCCCCCCCAAGAATTCCATAGAATCCTTGCCCTTGCCAGGGCAACTTCCATAGAAATCACTAATTTAAATAGAAATTTTCTCTTGTTCATTCATACTAGAGTGCTAGCATAGAAGATCCTTGAAGAGAAAGGACTACATTCTTTTTTAAATTTTAAATGCATCTGTGTTTCCTGTACCAGTACCCAGCTCATGGCAGTAACAGAATACAAATAAAGTCAAAATGACTGACACAGGGTATTTTGTATCACACCACAATTAATTTTAACATCGAATATACTTATAAAGTCCACCTAAAGTGAATTTGGCTTTGTTTTGCTGAGTTTTGTGTAAAGTAACATGACACTATATCAGTATGCATTCAATATTATGTAAAATATGCATTGGCTGAGAAGTCATAAATCTGTGGGTTAAATCATCAGAATAAATGAGATTTCAGCAGAAAATAAACTGTGCTCAGTGTGCTCATTCCATCTCTCAATCTTGTTTTCTTCATACAATTTATCACTATCTGAAATTATTCTGTTAGTCTGCTTGCATGTTTATTTTCTTTCTGCTACCACAAGAATGAACAATTCGTGACAGCAAAGATCTGTCTGGGCATTGTTATATCCTTTGTGCCTAGAACTAGGGCTGTAATCTAAAAGATATTTAAAAAATATTGTTATTTTTCCAGCTGCTTTATCATGCCCCAAGAATAGTTTGAATAGATTCATGTTATCAATAATTATAGAGAGGTCTGACATTAATTATAAAGATTTCTGAGAATTTAGCAAGCTAATTTCTTACATCTTTTAAGATACAACAATAACTATCATATATAGATATATAGATATAGATCTCACATCTTTTTTATCCATCCATCTATTGATGGGCACTTGGGTTGCTTCCGTAACTTGGCTATTGTAGATAAAGCTGCTATAAACATCCTGGTGCATGTATCCCTTTGAATTAGTATTTTTGTATTATTTGGGTAAATACCTAGTAGGGCAATTGCTGGATTGTAACATAGTTTTATTTTTAACTTTTTGAAAATCCTCCATACAGTTTTCCAGAGTGGCTGCACCAGTTTGCATTCCTACCAATATTGCAAGAGAGTTCCCCTTTCTTCATGTCCTCACCAGCCCGTTGTTTCTTTTGTTGTTGATTTTAGCTATTCTGACAGGTGATATCTCATTGCAGTTTTGATTTACATTTCCCTGATGATGAGTGATGCTGAGGATCTTTTCATGTGTCTGTTGGCCATCTGTATTCTTCTTTGAAAAAATGTCTTTTCAGGTCTTTTGGCCATTTTCTAATTGGATTATTTGTTCTTTGGGTGCTGGTTTTATAAGTTCTTTATATATTTTGCATACTACCTCTTTATCAGATATGTCATTTACAAATATCTTCTTCCATTCCATAGGTTGCCTTTTAGTTTTGTTAATTGTTTCCTTTGCTATGTGGAAGCTTTTTATTTTGATGCAGTCCCAATAGTTTATTTTTGCTTTTGTTTTCCTTGCCTCAAGTGACATATCTAGAAGGAAGTTGTTATAGTCAATGTCAAAGATGCCTGTATTCTCCTCCAGGATTTTTATGGTTTTAAGTCTCACATTTAGGTCTATAATCCACTTTGAATTTGTTTTTGAGTTTGGTCTAAGAAAGTGGTCCAGTTTCATTCTTTTGAATGTAGCTGTCTAGTTTTCCCAACATCATTTGTTGAAGAGACTCTTTTCCACATTGGATATTCTTCCCTGCTTTGTCAAAGATTAATTGACCATACAGTTGTGATTTCATTTCTGAGTTTTCTAGTCAGTCCCATTGAACTATATGTCTATTTTTATGCCAGCACCATACTGTTTTGATCACTACAGCTTTATATGGAAATCCTAGGCACAGCAATCAGACAACAAAAAACAAGTAAAAGGCATCTAAATCAGCAAGGAAGAAGTCAAACTCTCAGTATTTACAGATGACATGATACTCTATATCGAAAACCTGAGAGACCCCACCGAAAAACTGCTAGAAATAATAAATGAATTCAGTAAAGTCACAGGATACAAAGTCAATGTACAGAAATCTGTTGTGTTTCTATACACCAATAGTGAAGTAGCAGAAAGAGAAATTAAGGAACCAATCCCATTTACAATTAAAGCAAAAACCATAAGATACGTAGGAATAAACTTAACCAAAGAGGTGAAAGACCTATATGCTGGAAACTATAAAACACTGATGACAAAAGTTGAAGATGACACAAAAAAATGGAAAAACATTCTAAATTCACAGATTAGAAGAAAAAATATTGTTAAAATGTCTATACTACCCAAAGCAATCTACAGATCTAATGCAATCCCTATCAAAATACCAACAGCATTTTTCACAGAGATAGAACAAATGATCCTAAAATTTGTATGGAACCACAAAAGACCCTGAATAGCCAAAGCAAACTTGAAAAAGAAAAGCATAGCTGGAGGCTTCACAATTCCAGACTTCAAGTTATATTACAAAGCTGTCGTGATCAAAACAGTACAGAAATTACCCTTCTTTAGAAAAAAAGGCCACATGTGAAAGATTTTGTAAGATTTTGTCATCCAATGATCTCTGCAATCTTTTATCAAATTTTCCTAGCACTTTCCAAAAGCATCATGGCAAGAGAGAGGATGGGTTCTAGTAGCTTTAACCATTTAATGATTAGATAAGTCAATTCTATATTGTCGTTTGTTACATGAAATTGGATGAAACATGGAATCAAAAGGAGTCAAGAGACTTAATTTAAATTCTAGTCTTGCTCTGTGAATATTTGATGTTAAATTTGGTCCAAGTCACTTAAGCTCTTACAGCTTAGCATTCTTAAGAGATATCTCTTACATACTTGAATGAGAGTGTTGAACTACATAGACATATAACAGTTTTAATAAAGTTTGATGTTCCTTATCATTTGTGTAGATTGGTAAACAGCACACCTTGCACAGATAAAGTAGAGACTAAATGAAAAGGTTGTTATATGAGAAATGCTCAGAAAATAAGTGAGATAGCCAAAAGTCAGGTAGAGAAGCGAGGTGAGGGAGAGCAATATTTAAAAAGTAATGTGTTATACCAACAAACTGCATATTGAGTCATAGCAAGGTAGGGCAAGCTGGTTTCATTGATTTTGCTATCTAGCAGATTTTTTTTTTTTCTGATTGGAACTCTGTCAGAGACTTCACTTTCATCATGAAAGCAACTAGTGTCTTTTAAATTAAGCACTTGTTAATTTTTTTATTTTATTATGTTATGTTAATTGCCATACATTACATCATTAGTTTTTGATGTAGTGTTCCATGATTCATTGTTTGCGTATAACACCCAGTGCTCCATGCAGTATGTGCCCTCTTTAATACCCATCACCAGGCTAACCCATCCTCCCACCCCCCTCCCCTCTAGAACCTTCAGTCTGTTTCAGTTTTAACTCATTTAAAAATGAAACAGAAGAATGTTTTTTTTATTTTATTTCCCTTTTGTGCTTCAAAACTATATGTGGGATTTCTAGACCACTGAGTGTACACTTTAATGCCAAATTTTACTAATATAATAGCTTGCAGATAAGAAAATTACGTTAAGAAGAATTTAAGGAAGGATTTTTCTTCATTAAAATTGTAACTTGAGTTCTCAGGAGAACAGAAAAAATTGCAAGTTTCCTCTACTTGCTCCGTGCAGTGATATTATGAAAATGATACAAGAGTACAACATTTCCCAACTTCCATCTATTTAAAGTGAAAAATACCAACAACTCAGAACGTTGCTACCTGCTGTGATGATATCATGTAATTTGATATTATAATTTTATGCAAATACTGGTAACTTGAGTAACATCAATAAAATTAATTACTATAATCTACACATAATACTTATAGAAGAAGGAAATCCAATATATTATAAGGGAACAAGTACAGATCATTTTGTGTTAAGAACAAATTATCTTCAAAATAATTTCCATAAAAATGCAATATATTTAAATGTATTATGTTATTACTTTGAAATATATTTTTCACCATCTGTATTAATCACAGAAATCAACAGAAATAAAAAACAAGCAAGAAACAAAGACAAATATATCAGTACTTAGAAATTAAGTTCTGATTAATTTTGAATGGATACATTTTTAGGAGTGATGGTACAGCAAGCAGATTAAAATTCCTCTCTTTAAATTAATTAACTAAATTTTAGTGTGGATAAATAAGTAGCAAAAAGAACATAATGAGGGCAGCACTCTTGATTCTGGTTTGAATATGAGTCTAGTCCTCAAATGCTTAAGTCTAATTTATGCTGGTGATGGATATAACCAAATGTCAATAACTGAAGGTCAAACTGCCTATGGAGCTTGATAAAGTATATGAAGAGCCACAAATTTCTAATTCTCCTCATTGAAAAATTAAAAAAATATTCTGAGAAATATTTATCAATTTTTCTTTAAATTATTCTATAACTTTCTAGTCAACATGATTGTGACTGGTTACCCAATGTGTGTTACTTTCCCTTTATGAGACTGGAATCTCTTGGTCCCAGAATCTTTAGATAAAACCATTTATTGATATTGTACAATTTCAGTGTTCAATGTATGGAATAAACACCTCTTCTACTAGCATTTCCCAAAAGAAATATAATGAGCCACGTATGTAATTTAAAATTTTCTAGTAGCCATATTAAAACCAATACAAAGAATAGGTTAAATTAAAAATATATTTGATTTAACCCAACATATCCAAACTGTATTTTTTTTAAGATTTTATTTATTTATTTGACACAGAGAGAGAGATAGGGAGAGCAGGAACACAAGCAGGGGGAGTGGGAGAGGGAGAAGCAGGCTTCCCGTGGAGCAGGGAGCCCAATGTGGGGCTCGATCCCAGGACCCTGGGATCATGACCTGAGCCCATGAGACCATGAGCCCATGAGTCGAAGGCAGACACTTAACAACTGAGCCACCCAGGCGCCCCCAAACTGTTTTTATTACTACTTATAATCAATATAATAATTATCAAAATCAGGTAACTTTTTATACTTAAAATTCATCTTAAACAAGATGCAACATTTGAAACAATTCAAATGAAATATAATCCTACCAAAACAATAGTTGTTTAACAGAAAAAATATATACAAAATTTCAGCTTTTAAATTTAAATTAAATGCATTAAAATAAAAAAATAATTCCCACAGTTCCCATTAGTTACGTTTTAAGGACTCAGTAGGCACATGTGGCTTAGTGGTTACCCTATTGAATATCTCAGCTCTATACAATAATATAGGAATAGAATTTGGAAGAAAAGATAAAACACACACCTAGGAAAATAATATATATCTACACATATTTACAGGTTTTTGCTTTTCAGATGAACATGAGTTAAATTTTATTCCATTACTTCATGAAAAGTCAATGTATACTCTCTAGAGAGTCACATTATGATCTGGATTACTTTACTCTCAATTTTTTTTTAATTTATTTTTGTTTTATATATTTAAATTAAAATTTTATAATAGAACACTACCATTTTTATACCTAACTTTATTAAACAAAAGTTAAATCATGGTCTCTATCTTCTTAATAAGGCTTACCACCTAATTATGAAGAACAGTAAGCAATAACCTTATTTAAATTAAGAACTCAGTAATATTTAAAAATACAATTGTAATTTTTCATTGTATTGGCTGCAAATATGATAATAACTTAACCATTTAAACTGTTTTTTAGGTGTAAATGATAATGTCTACTAATATTATACTTAAAAAAACATTATATGCGTTTGGGAGGCTACAATAAGATCAAAGTTGTATATATACATAAGAAATCTTGTAGCGGTATTGGGTAACTAATTAGAATTGCTTTTACAGAGAAATGTGTATTTCTTTAATTACCTTGCAAATGATACATTCTGTAATTTTAGTTGCTATCAGTTGCTGTGAGTGAAGAAGTCCCACAGACTACTCTAGTCAGAATAGTCACCAACTGCCACATTGTAATTCTACCATAAATTACATTCTTAGAGTCTCCTGAAACTGCTCTATTTTCTCTCCCAGCTACATCCTTTCAGGGAGTGTAGTTCAGATACTACATCTGGCTTCTTGCCCTGAATGCTGACCAGTTTGCCTCTGTGACATTAACCTGGCGCCTGAGAGTCTGAGTGTCAAGAAGGTTGACTCATTTACAGTTTTCCATTATGTAGCTCTAACATTTTATGTTGTTTCCTAAATAATAGATGCAGTATGGCTGGCCTAGCCATGATAAAAATGCAGCTGTTTTCCTCAGTGGCTTTGTAACAATGTTCTTCACTGTGACAACAAGATATATGAATATATGTTTTCTTTATATCCTTATTTTTTGTTTAACTATATGCCTTAGAAGATGGCCGAACTCCCACAATTAGAGAGAGTTCCCTACCTGCCCCCCCTCCCCTCATTCTCTCATGATTTGAGCAGGTGAGCAGGAAGTTATTCTACTTTGATATATTATCATATATGGTAATTTATATAAATTAAGTCCAGTATATAAGATTAATTCATACAAAACAGAAAGCTATAAAATGATCAATTATTCTATAAGCATAACTGATACTCTCTTCTTCTATGTGTATTAGTAAAGAAATGGTTATAGAATTTGACAGAGGTTTTAACTAAACATTTTTTCAGAGATTTGGATTCATAGAATTGTGTATTTATATGTGTTTGTGTCTGTAATAAATACGTTTTAGTTAGTCCAAAGAAAAACCAAAATCAACAAAACAACAGCAAAACAGAAAATACAGTATGGAAGCAAATCGTGCTTTTGATTTGTTTTCATTTTAACCATGATAATAACCACGTTTGGCTAGCTTAGCTAAGCATGTCTACGTGTGTATTTTCTAACTTGAACTTTGTTTCCTTGAATTAATTCTGAAAACAAGGCATGCAAGTGTTAAGAAAAGCCTGATGTGACCACAGAATATGTGTAATTGTGATTGCCATGTTAGGAAGAAAGGGATTAAGAATTCAAGGCATGCTATATTTTAAGGCTAACTTAAAATAATGTCAATATGTATTCTGCTGCCCAATCAGGATGAGTATGTGTATATATGAGAAATATGAGAGTATGTTCCTTTATCAGAAATACAATAGTGCTGTGTTAATGATGATTTTTAAATTTCTATAAATAATGTGACATAGGTGGACAGAATGTTAAAGCATTTTTTTTTTTAGTAATTCCACTAGGAGTTGACATATCTCTAAGTGTGCTCCCCTTTAGTCACTACTTCCTGTCACCATTTGAAAACGTGCCTGAATACAAGAAGCTATTCTTTAATAAGACATTCAGCTATCAACACTTATTCTATTGTAATTCAAGTTCCTTTATCTTTTAAGGAAATTGCTGTTGAATTATAGTTCTAGACCATCTCTAATAGCACAGTTACTAAAACTGATTTTTCATACATATTCATAACTAAAACCATAAAGACCATTGCAGATTTCAAAATGATGCATCAATCAATGTCATAGATATCTGCTTAGCAACTCAAAAAAGAGAAAGCGTAGCCTAATATTTTCTTTGTAAAACACTTACTGTGCATTTTTATACAAAACATCAAAAAACAATTTGGCTTATGCATATTTATGTATATATAACTTGATATTACAAATATATACAAGGTTGAGAAATAAACAAAATGCTAAAAGAAAGAACTCTTTATGCAACTCACTGCCCTTCAAAGTTAATACTCTTCAAGGCAAGTAATAGAGTTCTGAAGGAAAAAACTAATACGACCCTAACCTAGGGTACTGTTGAATTTGATTTGGCCCAAAGTAGTAAGTGGTGTTCTGTATTTTCTCATGGTCCCTCAGAACACATTTTTCTCACCTATCAATACAAAAACCTGAACCTAATGTAGGAAATTTTAGATTAAAGTGTCTTATGCTGAAACCCTATGGAAGAAATTGCTTTATACAAAATTGTTTACTTTTCTTTTCCAAGTAGAAAAAAAAATAACAAAATGAAAATCCAGCATAATAGCAATACTAAAGAAATATACAGCACTATGAAAGGAAAAGAGATAACAGGTATTTAACAATTAAACTTTAATCTTACCAACAACACTAATAAAATACCAGTTGAAGTAACCTCATCATCTCATTAAATAACACTTTGAAAGTTCTTTTTTTTTAAAGATTTTTTATTTATTTATTTGAGAGAGAGAATGAAATAGAGAGAGAGAGCATGAGAGGGGGAAGGGTCAGAGGGAGAAGCAGACTCCCCGCTGAGCAGGGAGCCTAATGTGGGACTCGATCCCGGGACTCCAGGATCATGACCTGAGCCGAAGGCAGTCGCCTAACCAACTGAGCCACCCAGGCGCCCACTTTGAAAGTTCTTAATTTTAATTTTTGTATCATATTATATATTCAAGCATGGAAAAAACTCAAAAATCACTTTAGTAACTTGAAACAATATTAATACAAAAATCATTTTAAACCTTTATGAGTTATTTTCAGTAACTTTCCTCTTCTCTCATAAACTGTGTATATGTTTTCATTATGGTAGACAGAAAAAAAGAATTAAGAATTCAAGAAATACATAATTTAGAGCTAGACGAATAATTTCAAAAAGGCTTAATAATCCCTACTCATTATAGCAAAGCATATGGGACTGTATGTAATGTGCATTGCTAGACATCTAAATTCCTTCAACTTCGCTCCATCCATATATTCTCAGTTTATTTACCTTACTTTTCCCTGATGGTTATATAGATTTCCTTCCTTGCTCAACTAAGGAGCTTTCCCAAGGCTAAAATTTGTAGGTTGTGTTTTTAATCATATTCTTTTTTTTTAGCTACTCTGTTAGCCTTCAAAAACTTCAAATCTCCTATAGTTTTAACCAAAAATCAATTATCACTATCATCACCACCACTACCATTAATGGTAAATCTATACCCCCATTTTTCCTTGTTATCTAAAGGCAGTACTCTCAAAGCCAGCTCTTTATTTAAGATTCCTTTCTATCTGAAATGACTTCCATCCTCCCATTCTTCAAGGCTCCTGCTAAATATAACCTTCTCTCTTATTTGGTCATACGTTCTTTCATTAAAGATGCTCAGACTAATCATAGTGACCTACAAATGCATGTCTGGCTCATTTTTTGTATTGCTAATATCCCAAATATATTCACAACGTCTACTACATAGATCAATAAACATTGGAGTTGGCAAGGGTTTTAGCTCATATTCATTTTACAGGTGAGAAAATCCAGAGACTGAAAAAATGAAGTAAATTTCCCCAAATCATACAGCTAATTAGGTTGAGTTAAAATTAGAACTCATATTTTCTGACATGTGCAAGTTTTTTTATAACATCATTTTGTTTTCTTCAGTGTGTTAAATGACATATCTTAGATACAGCACAAATTACACCATAATAAACATTTGTCATAATATCTTATAGACTTAAACGGGAGTCAAAAACATATAATAGAGGATTTCCACATAGACAGATAGCCTTTCCATGACTTTGCAGATCCTTTTCCTTAAACTTAACTTTGAAAGTCTATCAGTGAGATAGATGGTCAATCTTTTCTTCCTTGCTATCAATTTATCTCTGAGTTTCAAGCATAAATAAGATTTCCTTCTATCAGAATGTATCACAGCTGAGTGTTCAATGCCTCTGAAAATGTAAAGTAGTTTGATCATTAAAGACTATGTCATTATTTTGCCTGTAATTGTTTTCAATTGTTCATTCAAAATTGTTCTGAAAATTGTTAATATGATTTTCCATATTAAAGTGGCATTAACTTACTGTTGGAAAATAATTTTCATGTGATAACTACAATACAAAATTTTTCTTTCATATTATAGTTATTAATCTTCCAAAGGCATTTGGACAATTAGAATAAAGACCTAGACACTAGTAGATATGAAGTTTGCTAAAGATGTTAGGTAATATATGATGATTAAAAAGAGTAATTATAGGGCGCCTGGGTGGCTCAGTTGGTTAAGCGACTGCCTTCGGCTCAGGTCATGATCCTGGAGTCCCGGGATCGAGTCCCGCATCGGGCTCCCTGCTCAGCGGGGGATCTGCTTCTCCCTCTAACCCTTCCCCTCTCACGCTCTCTGTCTCTCATTCTCTCTCTCGCAAATAAAAAATAAATAAATAAAAAGAGTAATTATAGTATTTATGAGGTAAAATCTTATCTATTCAGGCGTATCAGTGTTTGCAGATCAAATCCATTTAAAATGCAACCACCTATCTGCTATGATGTATAACTAAATTGTGTATATCTATACACAGATGTGTGTATGTGAAAATCACATATACATAAACATTAAATGCTGAGAAATCCCGTTAGATGTTGTTTTTTTTTTCCCCCCTGGGAAATTTCAACTTAACAGACTCTGAGACAAATATATTTCATACATCTGCCCTTTCCTTGTACACAACATGTAGTAAGTTTGGGTGAAATGATTGCTGAAAGTAAAAACATCTAGAAGAATTAAACTCACACCTGAAGGAATCCCTGTGGAGTTGGGTAAAACCTGATATTGGAAAGGAATGATTCATTTTAAGTAAGAGGCCATAGTGTCTGAATACAGAGCATATTTATAATGGTTTTCAGATTTGTGCCAGGTTTGTTAAATTAATATTGCTGTTCTAATGTGCAATGGCTAATAATTGTAAAGATGTTTATATTAACTTATAAATGAATAAAATGTCATTTTACTTTTTGAATTTATTTTATAAGCCATCATTCCTCACAAAACATTCTAGTTTTATTGTGTTCCATTTACTTATGTCCACATTTGTAACTTGTCCAAACTGCTTATTAAATTCAATGTTTTCCATTATGATGTCCGTTCTAAATGTTTCAAATTCTTTTAACTGAAGATTTAAAATCAACCTCTCCTTTCTTTACCCCCTTTCTCTATCTTCCTCTAAAGACACATAATACTATTAGTCTCCAGTTGTAAGTACTAAATATAGTTTTAGTACTAGGAATATTAAGGTCCTATTTGGTAGTATTGCAAGAGGCTAGTATTGTTTCATGTCTCCACACCTCTTTAAAATAACTTGGGCAGAAGCGAGAAAAGAATGGCCCTCAAGAATTACAAAGACATGAATTACTTGAATTACATGAATTTTAGCTCAATGGCAGAAACAAAAACAAAGAGGATATCCTAATTTCTACTGTTAAAAACTGTGCCAGGTCTGAGATTTTATCCTACTTACAAGTTAATAAGCTAGTTTGTTACTGTTCATGGACACTGGGAGAAGACAAATTTAGAGGTCACGGCAAAAGCAGCAGCTGAGGCTTCATAATCGTGTTTGATCGTTCCACCTGTTTCCCTCCCCCCCCCCCCCCCCCCCTGCTCGCCAAGTGCCATGGAGGCAATACAAAGAGCCCATTAAGGGTGCTTGCAGATGTAATAGGCTATTTTAAGAAGCTTGAGCTTGTTTTTATAGTAGGTAAAAGCAAGGCTGCTCTTTGAGTTGAAGTTGGAAGGTGGGGGCTTACCTCATCAATCAAGTTCACTCACAAAAAACACAACCATAAGAATTGTTCTGAGTAAAAGTAGTCAGATGCTTACATCCTTGCTATGTCCGCAAAAATGTGAAAGCATGCTTAAGGTCCATGGCAGTTGCCTCTTTGAACCCTTCCTTACTAATTTCTATTCGATTTTAATAAAGTGTAAAATCTATAAATTCTCCTGATCATGAAATTTGAGTCTTTTAACCTGCATGCAAGAGGTTAATAAACTTAAAGGGATAGGGAACTTAAACTATTCCCCTGATGCTTCACCATTATTGAGGTACTGAGAATTAGGCATAATTTTTTTTTCCCTAAGTTAGTAGAGAAAAATACTAAGGAAGGCTTGAGAGGTTATCAGGAAGCACTTTGTTGGTACCATTCTGAACTGAAAGAAAAGAAATGTTTCCAATATGCCTAGCACATATTAACTCATAGTGCTGTAGGCCATAGTCAGAAGATGATTAAAGCTATAGCTTGTTAAATAGTTTTTTAAATGGTTATAAAAATCAGAGGTATAAATAAGTATTTTTATGTGCTTGTCCTTTAGAAAGGTGAAGGAGTAAAGACATTTGTCTTTTTAATAGTCTATTATTGCAGTCTGATTCATTAGAAATGTGTATGTGTGCGCACATATGTATTATTTTCCTAAAGTAATACTATTTTTATTCTCTGAAGAATATAAACTGAAGAATTTAAACAGCTTAATAGTACCTTAAGGCAGCACTATTTTCTTATGCCATTTTCTACCAAGACACTAAACAGAGAAAATTAATTTTATTCAACACTATGTCTTTAAAAGGATAATGATTTCATCTAGTTAAAGCTGTCCTGGGCAACTTAGTTTATTTCAGGGAAGAAATTGCCTGCTCACTCATAATAAGACAATTTGTCACCTTGGAGATTAAATTACCCACCCCTGTTTACCTTGAGGAGTTGTGCTATATAATACTACTTGCTTCACTACTACCTTTATATCAGAATGAGCCTAGTTTACAAGAACAGGTGTTGTAGAATCAGACTGTAAGGGAAGTTTAAACAGAATACAAGTCCTGCTTACTAATCTACATTGAACTCAATGTATATATAGAAAATGTTTAATGAATCTTAAAAGAATTATCCAATTGGTAGAAGGATCTCCTACCAATTAATATTTGTGTCTCTAAGAGAAAAAATTGTTTATTCTACAATATATTGACTGAACTCTAGTTTAAAGTACATAACATTTTCTAAATAATTATTTTTGGGGTTTTTTTGTGACATTAAATAAGAAATAGAGCCATAGGAGTTGTTTTATTGAATGGACCTACTGGAGATCTGGCTGTAAATAGCTCCAGGTTGAAAAAAAAAAAAAAGATTCTTATTTCTCTGTGAAGTTCAAAAAATGTTGAAAACCTTAATTATCTCCCATTTCCTTAAAATTTAGGGATTTAGATATGGAGATACTTATAATTGCTTGTATTTTTTTTCTTTGATTTTATTTTGGAAGGCATGATAAGCATCTTTCATTGATCATATGGCTTTCAAAATTTGTTGCAGAGATAGATTTACAGAGAACAACCTTTTAACTAAAAGTAATTTTTAATGGTCTAAATAAGCAGGAAGTTTAGCAAATAAGTAAGGAGTTAGGTGAGTTCTCTCATTCTTTTTCTGTGAGTGGTAACATTTTAAAGACTGGGCAGAAAATCTCTGTGATTTCCAGGTGATGAGAGTCACGAAGTGATGAAAAGATTAAGAGTGAACTCTATCTTAAGTCCATTTTTGATATGATGGTGTTCTGGGTTGAATTGTGTCCTTCCAAAATTCTTATGTTAAAGCTCTAACATCCAGTACCTAAGAATGTGACCTTATTTGGAAATAGTGTTATTGCAGATATAATTATTTAAGTTAAGATGAAGTCATACTGGAGTAGGGTGGGCAGCTAATTCAATACAACCGATGTCCTTCTTGAAAGGGGAAATTTAGACACAGGCCCACGGGAACACGGGAAGACTGCTATGTGATGTGCCTAACAGGCTAAGAAATGCCAAAGATTGCCAACAAACCATAAGAAACTAGGAGAGAGGCCTGGACCAGGTTCTCCCTCACAGTCCTCAGAAAAAAACAAAAAACAAAAAACAAAAAAACAATCCTACCAATACCTTGATCTTGGATTCTGAGCATCCAGGACCCTGAGCCAACCCATTTCTCTTGTTAAAGCCACCCAATTTGTGGTATTTTGTTACAGCTGCCCTCTCCACCAGTAAAAGTAACAATTGCTTTCTCTTTTGGGAAAAAATTATGATGTTATATTTGTATGTCATTTTTTAGGTTATAGAGTTCTTCCCATACATTGCTACACCTGATCCTCAGATGATTTTTTGACGTTTTCAGGTTAGATATCCTTTTTTTTTTTTTAAAGATTTTATTTATTTATTTGAGAGAGAGAGAATGAGAGAGAGCGAGTACATGAGAGGGGGGAGGGTCAGAGGGAGAAGCAGACTCCCTGCCAAGCAGGGAGCCCGATGCGGGACTCGATCCTGGGACTCCGGGATCATGACCTGAGCTGAAGGCAGTCGCTTAACCAACTGAGCCACCCAGGCGCCCTCAGGTTAGATATCCTTATCCTTACTCCACACATAATGAAATTGTCACTCTGACAATTTAAGGGGACTGCCAATGTAACAGAATTAATCACAAGTGCAGGAAGGACTTTAAACTAGGTTGTTAACTCAAACTCTATGTTATTTCTTCATTCAGACAGGTAGCACATATTTTTTGGTATAAGTGTCTTTTATGTTTTTTGTTTGTTTTCCTACAGGAGAGAGAAACTCCTGTCGTATATCTAGTGTTCCCCTCTAAGAAGATAACTGATAGGATAGAATGAGGTGATGTGGATGTTTAAGCATCATAGCAACTATTTTTCTGTTTAGATTAAAACCTGGTATTCTAGGGATGACTGGGTGGCTCTGTCGTTAAGTGTCTGCCTTCGGCTCAAGTCATGATCCCATGGTCCTGGGATCCAGCCCCGCATCGGGCTCCCTGCTCCACGGGAAGCCTGCTTCTCCCTCTCCCACTCCCCCTGCTTGTGTTCCCCTTCTCGCTGTGTCTCTCTCTGTCAAATAAGTAAATAAATTCTTAAAAAAAAAAAAAAAACACCATAGTATTCTAATTAAAATTACAAAGGAAAAAATAAAAAAAAGAAAGGGAGAAGCAAACCAAGAGTTGGACTCTTAACTATAGAGAACAAACTGATGGTGACCAGAGGGGAAGTGGGTGGGGGGATGGGTGAAATAGGTGATGGGGATTAAGGAGGGGGCTTGTTCTGATGAGCACAGTGTGATGTATGGAATTGTTAAATTACTATATTGTACAACTGAAACTAATATTACATTGTTAACTCACTGGAATTAAAATAAAAACAAGAAATATTAAAAACTGAAAATGAAAAAATGAAAAAAAAAATCAATTTCCAATATATCTCACTTTCTGGGAAAGGAAGAAGCAAATAATAAGAAGGTCTGAGTGATTTTTCTCCTCAGCTGTTATATTTCACTTCCTAATCAATGTAAACTGTTTATATATGAAAGCCAGGTTTTGAAACATGGAAACCAGCTAAGGGAAACTGCTCTCTGTGATCTGGAATATCAGTCTTCAGAGATAAAAGGCCGAGACAATGTTTTTGTGGCAAATTCACAAAAGGAAAGATTCCCTATGAAGATCAGTCTTGGTAGGTGATTGAACTTTCCTCATGACCATTCTCTGACTATTGCACTTTTTTTTTTTTCCAAAATGACCACAGAATATCCTACATAAATATTTCTATACATGATTTTTAAATATACTATATGCAGAAATTTTAAGAATTCCTCTCGGAAGTTTTCATGATTATGTAAAGGAAGGACAAAAGAAGGGAATTTTTTGAGAAACAGAGAGTGTGAGGGGCACCTGGATGGCTCATTCTGTTAGGCATCCGACTCTTGATTTCGGCTCAGGTCATGACCTCAAAGTTGTGAGATGGAGCCCTGCATGGGGCTCTGTACTGGAAGTGGAGCCTGCTGAAGATTCTTTCTCTCCCTCTGCTCCTTCCCCCTTCCTTTTCACTAAAAAGCAAAACAAAACAAAACAATACAAAAAACTAAACTAAACTAAAAAAACAGGGAGTGTGGAGATGTTAAATAAGATAACTTCCTTACCTGGTAACTGGAAAATGCCCATTGGATTTAACAACATAGTGATTACTGATAAGCAGAACAGTGTCCATGGCATGGTTAGTATCAGGGAGAAGAAAGAGAAAAATAAATCCGCTTTGAAAGTTTGAAAGTTTGGCTATAAAGGAAAAAAACGTAATATAGTTCTGGTTGGAAGGGACCTTTGATTACTTTTACTGACATCTTTTCCTGAGTGAGTCAAAGTAGTTTCCTTGTAAACTGAGTAAAACTATTCCTATCTTGTTTGAAAGTATGTATTATATGAAAGAGATTTATATTTTGCATATGGGTGAAAAAAATATGGGAGAACTGTGGTGTAGAAGACAATTTGGTTAACCTTTTCCCTACCCTAATCTTGACTTCCATAATTAAATTTATAAGAAGGAAAAACTAGCCTCTGAAAAGTTAAACGTTGGCTGCAAGGCCACCCAATTAACTCAGATCAATGTATACTATAGAATGCTACACTTTTCATGATTAAAACTGCCAAACTTGCTTAAATGTTTTCATGTTTTTTCTGTGTTAAAATTTAATGATAAATTTTCGTTTGCCACCATTTCTAAGACACTTTATCAACAATGATTCTCAATGTCTTTTGGCAAAGTTAAGTAATGTATTCCTGGCTGGCATTATTTTGAGAAAAAAAAATATATTTCTACAAGTCTTTGTAGGTTAATTTTTAAAAATGAAAACTATCTTGAAGACCATATTTATTTTAATTTATTTTAATTTCAGAGACTTTTGAGCCTGTTTCCAGCTTAAGGCTTCTGTTTGGTTGGTTGTTTTGCCCTGTTTCACCTTTTACTTTGCTTTTTAACTTCAAAATTTCCTATTCTCCAAAATATTATTTGTCGACATCCATATGTCTTTTTAAAAGCAAGTGTAGTAACCATCCTAAATGAAATCTAGCAGCCATGTCTTCCTTTCATATTCTGTCTGCTCTCCCCAGGAAACTTTTGGAACTTTTTGTAGAACATATGACAAAAATAGGTGTTATTCTTTCTACAATGTCATTATGAAAAATTTTAAACAAAGGTAGTCTTTTTTGCAGTTAGAAATTTAATTATATATTTTTTCCTACATTGGAATGAAAAACGCGACTCCTGCTATTTATTTATTTGGCTTTTTGGGTTTTTTTTCTAACTTAATTCTAACTTAAAGTATACTTTACCAAGCTTCTTTGGCAATATCAATATTAACATTCTGTTAACATGGTCTACCCTCTATGTCTATAGGTTAAATGTATTGAGCACATTTTTTAAAAAGATAGCAAGAAAACAATTTAGCTTTCCCCCTTAAGATCTAAAAATACAAAACAAACAAAAAGTCCATTATTTTATAGAATTTAAGAATGAAAGCCCAAATTTTTCAGATATTTTCCAAAACTTCCCACAATCTTTCTGTTCATTTTAAGTCATACTTTCTTCTATATATTAGCAAACTCACAGAAAAAACATGATATAGATTCCATGTGGTTTTGTGGATTTCACTTTTTAGTACCAAATCATTAATTCTTAATTATCTAAAGGGTCATTTTTCACCTATAATTTACAAAAATGTTTCTAACTTTTTAAATTTTAAGTTTCTATATGAAAATGTTTTAATACTATTGAGACTACCAAAATTAAAAAAAAATAAAACCATAAACTTAAACCTCATTCAATATTTCATCACCAGAAAGTAATTAATAAATGCTATTTAAATGTATTGCATCTCTCTTTTGGACAGCTCCTTGTGCATATCCCTGTGTAAGAAGTTATTTCTTGAGCTAGTTTCAGAAAATACCATCTGACTTAAACATATCTTATAAAAATATTATTTTATTATTTTAAAATATGTTACAACAAAAGAAGCTTAGGAAAAACAAAGAAATACAAATAATTTATTACTTCAACATTTTTTATAAGAAAGCACATGCCTCAAAATTAATCAATGATATTTGAAAAATATTAATTTTCTAATTGTTTTAGACAGACACCCGGGGAATACTCTTAAAGCATTAATTTACTTTGAAAACTATCTCTTAAACTGTACAAAAAAGGTGCCTTTAAATCTGCCCTTTGTCAATATAATTCCGCATTTCTTTACACTGATGCTATAAATAAATAATGGAGTTAAATTAGAAGAATAAAAATGTAATTCACATTGTAATATATTTTATTGCCCTCAATTATACCATATTGTTATTCCAAAATTTTTGACATATTAGGAATTTATATGATTCTATAATTATTTAAGAAACACTTTTTAAAAACATGTAAAATTGGAACATATGATTTCTAAATGTATGAAAATTTAAGCTTATAATTTTATGTATTTTATTATTTTCAAAATTTTTTTCTAGTTGTGATATTTCTTCAAATAATTTGACAAGTTTCTTATATGAATAAACCCCTCAGTAGACTATGCTTAATCTTTTAATAATTTCTGTTGGCTTTATATGATTGTCCAAGAGGATAAATAAAAAGAGAAGAAACTGAGGTATTTAGTCTTTAAGAGCTAATAATTTACATGATATAATAATGTGTAATGTTTATTAACTATGTCTAATGTTTAATGATTAATAATGTTTAATGTTTATTAAGTGTTTACCATTGCCGAGAACTATCATATTTTATATAAATTGTCTCACTTAATCCTCATAACAATGTTATGAGATAGGTACTATTATTACAAATGAGGACACTGAAGCAAACGGTGTAAAACTCACCTATCAAAATTCAGGCCATTAAGTTAGAACCAGGATTTGAACCCTTACATAATGATCTCATGGCCTAGTCTTTTAGCCACAACATGAATGCAAATATAAGAAAGGCCTCAAGCTAAGCACAACTACCAAAATGTTTCAATGGAGTAACTAGTGAACACATGGCAGATTTTTCTTTTTGTAGATTGTTTCATGTAGCTGTTCCTTGAGAAGGATTTCAGATAAAGGCTAATATGGACAGAAATAATAAGTTAAAATATACATATTAACACATGAAGGGTACTCATTGCTTTTTCTAACTAGAATATAGAGTCTGAAAATGGTAGAAGAATCAAGACCATTAAATGTTGTTTGTAGTCAAACTGTATTCCTTTTAAGTGGACAGAAAGGGGAATGAAATTAATTATAAATAAAATGAGAAACCATGGAAGACTTTAAAATTTGTATAAAGAAATGAATAGTGTTTGAGCTGTCTTAATTCTATATATGTTCTATTGCATAAGAAAAAAATAAAATTAAAAAGGCACAAACTTGAGATATTAAACAATTAAACATCTCAGTGATGGGATCTACTTGGACCCACCAACATGGTATAAAGATTATTTTAAAATGAAAACATCTAAACAAACAGCAGTCACACACACATATACACAAATCCTTTTGCTAACCTAAACAAAGCCTCTAAAACATACAGCTATCATAAGTTCTTTCTCCAGGAGGTTTACAACTAGAAAGGAGATGGGCCATTGGTACCTGCATGAGAAATTACATATACAAAACTTTCCATATCTTCCACTTGCCCCCCCCCCAATTGTTACTCATTAGTTTCCTGCTATTTAATTTCCCTTGAAGTCTTAACCCCGTCCTCTTATTAAGATGATATATAAATCATTATCTCTAGCTGTCCAGGAAGCCACTTCTTTGTGCACTCGCACAAACATAAACTTTTTTTTTCTCCTATAAAAGGTCTTTCGGATTTTGACAGTTAATTCACAGTCCCCCAATCACTGAACTAAGTTGGTAGATGGAGAAGCTTTTAATCTTGCCAACATCAAATTGATGAGAATGAAATAGTAAACATAAGTTTCTTCATCCATTCTTACAAGTAAGATGCACTGATTCTCATTTTACACAGAAGAGCGTATTTTGTAGGAACAGCAAGAGAAAGTTTCTTCTTCCTAAAAAATGTGCCTTGGAAATTAAGTAAATTGATTGATTGATTCATTCATTGATTAATTAACTTTGGAAAATGTGTTTCCAAAACAAATGGATTTTTTTTTTCTCATGCTGTAATCTACAGGGATCAATAGAAACCCAAATATCTCACTGAATCTAGGAAATTTTATATTCAGCTTTCTGTATTTTTCCCCACTTTAAATCTAACTTCTTAAAAGTTACCTCCACCAGTGAGGTCCCATCACTCCTCCACCCACTGAGGCCTGCCTTCTACTCCAGCTGAAGTACTCAAATTGCCATTGCCAAGGTTAACAAAAAATTAGCTCTTGCTTTCAACTCCAATTAATTTTTGAGTCCATTTCTCGCCCTTTTCTATTTTTAATTTCCGATAGGTAAGTATATTATCTAAGTGTTTCTAATAATAAAATAAAATAAAATGCAAACAATTTATACCCACTTCTCTTTCCATATTTTTACAAATATTTTGACCTTAAAGGTTTAAATATCTTGCAAGAGATTTATTACTTCCCTTTGACTTGATAGACAGATGTTTTCACTTTATTCTCATCACAATGTTTTTGCACATCTATGTGTTCAGTTTTTCCTTGAACAACTCTCTTCTTTTTACTTCTGAGAAAACACACGTTCTTCTTTTATTTTTTCAAGTTTCTCTTGATCTGTTCAGTCTCTTGTCCGAACTGAACTCCTTCTGCCCTTCTATTTTATTTATACTGTGCTATTTCATTTCACTTCTTTTCATTTGATTTTTAGTATTTGATATGGATGCTTCCGTTTTTCTTACCTCTTCACAGACTAACTTTGCATAAGCTTTTCCTTCAAGTCTCAACTCAATATAGATGCTGAGGATCATAAGTGCTATCCCCAATCCAGAATTGTTTTCATAATTTCAGACACATAACTGACTACCAGTAGCATCTACAGCTATACTTTGTTTTTTTGTGCTTTCCTCTATTGTGCTTTGCAAATAATGCATTTTTACATTGAATTTGTGACACCTTTATTCAAGCATGTCTACTGCCACCATTTTTTCCAACATTTGTTCATTTCAAGTCTTTGGGTCACATTTTGGTAGTTCTTGCAATAATTCAAGGTTTTTCATTATTATTATATTTGAATTGCTGCAATCTCATCTCATGGTAAAACTGTAATAGATGAGGAATTGTTTCTTATAGATGAGCAAAGAAAGTGATTTCTTGAGGAAGGATCTACTCCTGGTGAAGATGCTGCAAAGATTGTTGAAATGACAACAAAGGATTTAGATTATTACATACACTTAGTTGATAAAGCAACCACAGGCTTTGAGATGATTGACTCCACTTTTGAAAGAAGTTTGGCTGTAGGTAAAATGATAGCAAACAGTATCACATGCTACAGAGAAACTGTTCATGAAAGGAAGAAAAGAACTGTTCATTTGCCTCAATCAGTGAGGCAAACTTCACTGTTGTCTTATTTTAAGAAATTGCTGCAGACACTCCAAACTTTAGCAAGCACCACCCTGATCAGGCAGCAGCCATCAACATCAAGACAAGACCCTCCACCAGAAAAAGCTGAAAGCTCAGGCTATGGCTCACATTTTTTAGCAATAAAATATATTAATAAAATTATGCACATTTTTATAGACATACTGCTATTGCACACTTAATAGGTGATGATATTATGTAAACATAACTTTTATATGAACTAGGAAGCAGAAAAATGCATTTGACTCTCTTTACCATGATATTCACTTGATTGTGGTTGTCTGGAACTGAACCCACAATATCTCTGAGGTATGCCTGACAGGAAATTGCCAATCCGGATCTATTTATCAGTATTTGTATATTCAACCACTTTTCAACATAGCTACAACCACTACCATAGTACAAACACCTAACTAATTACTCCAACATATTCTCCACAAAATGTTAACTAAAATAATGTATTACTGGGGCACCTGAATGGCTCAGTCGTTAAGCGTCTGCCTTCGGCTCAGGTCATGATCCCGGGGTCCTGGGATTAAACCTCACATCTGGCTCCCTGCTCCACGGGAAGCCTGCTTCTCCCTCTCCCGCTCCATCTGCTTGTGTTCCCTCCTTCACTGTGTTTCTCTCTGTCAAATAAATAAATAAAATCTTTAAAAAAATAAATAAAATAATGTATTACTATTATGCATGTTGAATAATGCCATTCCCCTATATAGAGTGATTGGCACTGGACACAGAATAAAATTTAACTCTTCACATGGGCATATAGAGACTGGAAGATGTGACCATTCTTCTCCTTTAGAGTTGCATGTCTCAGAAAAAGTACTACACAGTGGTTCCTAGGGTATTCTCTGTAGACAGACTGCCCGTGATGAATTGCCGCTTCACTTGTTTCCTAGTATGCATGGTGAGAAAAATAGCACTTACTCCATAGACTTGTGAAAACAATGCTAAATTCAGAGAACGCACTCAATAAATAGTAGATGCTATTATCTGTCAGTTATTGAAGTATTTTTTATCCTCTATCTTTCTAATACGATCTTCCTATTTTTATTAAAAAAATAACTCCTTGAGATATCCACTGTGTCAGGCCCTGGGATAAGAAACCACGATACCACAATATGTGATTGGTAACTCTGTCCCCAGTGAACATCCAGTCTAGCCTGGAAAAGAAGAAACTTTTAACAATATATAATTACACAAAGGTTTGTCTAATTATAGAAAGGCTTATTTAATTACAGCTGGGGTAAGCTTGCTAAAGAAAAATATCCACACTTTTGTTATTGATGGCTTTGTAATCTAAAACCTCCTGGATATTGTTCTGTCTTTTTTTAACATATATATTTCATTGTTCATTATTCAGTCAATTATGGAAATGCAGACTGAATAAAAGCATTTAAATTATACTCCCCCACTTACTAGTTGTGTTTTTTGGACAAATTCTTTACCTCTTTGTGCCTCAATTTTATCATGTGCAAAAATGGACTAATAATCATATCTCTTTGTGCTTTCTATTTGCTTGAGGGTGAAATGAGATTATATATTAGCTGACATAAAGTGCTCACTAACATCGTTTCCATCAGCTCCTCTTCTTCTGATATAAATAACAGATTCCAACCTGAATGAATCCTAAAGCCTGTTTTATCCTTTAGTTTATATTCATATATTATAACAAGATAGAATTCTCTGTCAACTTTGCCAGTTCTTACGTCTGGTGGGAAAGCTCTTCTTTAAGCCTAATAAAACCATATGAGAAGTACTCATTTTTTACACAGATAACAAGTTTTTAATTTATAGAAGCTCCATTTGAGGAATCCAAAACTCTCTTCATACAGAGTCTGCTAAGGGCTTCCTTGGATAGAGGTAAGTCAAGGCTCTCCAGAGTTATGATCAAATAACTTCTATTATATCACTTAGTGATTATTACAGCCCAGCAGTTTAAGAAGCAGACATATTTTAGATATGAGATAGTTGAAGCTAAGAATGATTAAGAAATGTACGGAAAATTATACAGGTGAGTGAGCAGGTCTCTCTGATTATTAAATCCAAGAGTATATGATAAGGGAACTTATTAGAGGGAAAACTATGAGTGAAAACGTTTACTTGTTTATCTAACTAATTTCTATATAGAATAGTCTTGTTAACAGATGACTGCCATGGGCATTACATTCTAAGTTATTAGCATTTTTAAAGGACTGATTATTTAGGATTTATGTGTCTTTTGCATTAGTTAATAATAATCTTTTGAAATAATTATCAAAAACAGAATACCAAAATTCATCAACTTAAAAACAATTAACCAGAATTTTTTTATAACAGTGTGGGATGTTATATATTAGAAAGAATCATCCAAAAGCATCAGTGTTGTGAATGATGGTAAGCTGTAAGAAAATAATGAAAATGCTAATATTGCAATTGCATTTGGAAAGTTATTTAAAATGTCACAGTTAAGTGCAACAATAAATTTTATATTGTTATTAAGTTAGAGCATTTTATAGTAAACAATTACAAATTTGCTTATATAAGCTTTTGATTTTTTCATGATCTTTGTGCTGTTTCAAAAAGGCTATATTTTCTTGCACTTCCATGCAGATGCCACTAATTTATTTATTCAAGTATAATTAACATACATTGTTAATGTTATTTTCAGGTGTATAATATAATGATTCAATGATTCTGTACATTTCTCAGTGTTCATCAAGATAAGTGTACTCTTGGGGCGCCTGGGTGGCTCAGGTGGTTAAGCGTCTGCCTTCGGCTCAGGTCATGATCTCAGGGTCCTGGGATCGAGCCCTGCATCGGGCTCCCTGCTCAGTGGAGAGCCTGCTTCTCCCTCTCCCTCTGCCACTCCCTTTGCTTGTGCTCTTCTGTCTATCTCTCTGTCAAATAAATAAATAAAATCTTTAAAAAAAAAAGAAAGATAAGTGTACTCTTAATCCCCTTTATCTATTTTACCCATCTTCCTACTCATCTACTCTGGCAGCCACCAGTTTGTTCTCAGTATTTACTAAGAGTCTGGTTTATTTGTTTTTTTTTTGTTGTTTTTTTTTTTTTTTTTAGTTTTTTCATTTGTTTTATTTTTTACATTCCACGTATGAATGAAATTATGTGGTACTTGTCTTTCTCTGACCAACTTATTTTACTTACCCTCTAGATTTATCTATATTGTTGCAAATGGCAAGATTTCATTGTTTTTTATGGCTGAATAATATTCCATCGTATATATATACCACATCTTCTTTACCCATTCACCCATCAATGGACACTGGGTTGCTTCCATATCTTGGCGTTTGTAAATAATGGTGTGATAAACATAGGGGTGCACATTTCTTTTTGAATTAGTGTTTTCATATTCTTTGGATAAATGCCCAGTAGTGGAATCCTGGATCATATGGTAATTCTATTTTTATTTTTTGAGGAACCTCCATACTGTTTTCCACAGTGGCTGCACCAATTTGCATTCCCACCAACAGTGTGCAAGGGTTACTTTTATTCCACATCCTCCACCAACACTTGTTATTTCTTGTCTTTTTGATTATAACCATTCTGACAGGTATAAGGTGATATCTCCTTGTGGTTTTAATTTACATTTTCCCGATGCTTAGTTATGTTGAGCACCATTTCATGTGTCTGCTGCCCATCTGTATGTCTTTGGAAAAATGTCTACTCAGGTCCTCTGCCCATTTTTTAAATTGGATTATTCATTCCTTTTTGGTATTGAGCTGTAAAAGTTCTTTATATATTACAGATGTTATCAAATTTTATTTTTCTGTTACATACATTTTCAGAGGGACTCTCTACTTAGGGATATTTGGAATAACAATCTTTTTCCCTTTATAAGTACTTATTTTTCTATTCAGACACACTTTTGCAAATAGCTGAACTATTTGGTTTTTCAGAGTTCTATGCTCTGTCCACTTGGATGCTGGCCATACTTCTACATCAGATCTATTGTTGGAGAACAGTATGATCTGCACAAAAACATTTAATCCTCAGTATTTAACAACAACAAAAAAAACGTATTATTTGTGAGATCTGGGGCAAATTATGTAATTTTACTTAAGGTTTCCCATCTGTAAACTAGTGATAACAATGGCATCTAACTCATAAATTTGTTGTGAGGAGTAAATGTATTAATTTAGTCAAAAGCATGGCAGTACCTGGTATCTGATAAGCGCTTTCTGGATGAATGCAAGCTCTTAGAGTGTCTCTGCCTTACAGAAGTGGATTTTCTTATTCTCTTACAATTGAAACTGTTAAAAATGATCACCCCAAAAGCATAATCAAAACCTATCAACACAGAGTACAAACTGATGGTTACCAGAGGGAAGAGGGGTGGGGAGAGAGGCAAGATTGATGAGGGGGACTGGGAGAAACAGGCTGCCAGTTTTAAAATGGATAAGTCATGGGAATAAGAGGTGCAGCATGGGGAATATAGTCATTGGTATTATAATAACATTGTATGGTGACAGATGGTACCTACACTTGTGGTGAACATACCGTAATATAAATTTGTTGAATCACTATTGTACACTGGAAACTAATGTAATATTGCATGTCAACTATACTCAAAAAAGACAAGTAAATAAAAATTAAAAATTAAAAATGACCACCCCAGACATGCTGCTAACCACCTTTATCATTTTATTTTGAGACACTATTTCCAAGGATGTAAGCATCCATTATGGGACTCCTTCTTTTTACCCTTTACTGTTCAGAATTTTAAAATACAGGAAAGTGCATTCCTTTAGGGGAAGAACATAATTTTCGGTTGGCATTAGCCCTTTATACATTACTTTGTGATTGCAAACCCACAAAGAAAAATGTTCTTCTTAATTCCCCATCAAAAGTTCAGTTTGCTGCTGTTTTAGTGAATGGTCAACTCCTTCTTCCTTCTAGTAAGTGAAAATTCTGTATAAATTCTAGCAAACCATCTAGCCTAGTCTGGGTCATATTTATACCTTTATTTCTGTGTAGTGAGGCAAAAATTTAAAAATATATATATCACAGAAGGGACTTAAAGGCAAATGCCTAATTGACTTTGCTGTTTCATGGTAAAATAGTATTACTTATATTTTTAAACTTCTGATGATATAATGAGTAGTAGCAATGTCATTCCAACCTTATCATATACTTTTGACAGGGACATGTTTAAAATACTTTATTTTCAGTAGAGTTCAACTACATTTTGTTTTTCATGTTTTCATATCATTAGAAATTAAACATCTATAAGGAGTAGTCTCGTGCAACGGCCTTCTATTTCTGGAAAGTAGGTTATTTCATTTCTTAGGATCCCAAGATGAGATTTTACCCTCATGCCATCTGGCAAGATAATAAGATAACATCTAAAATCAATACTTTAATATGATCCTGGTTAAAAACTAGCCTCAATGAAAATTAATGGCATATGGCTAAAGCTTAAGGAAAAAAAAAAGAACTAATGTTACTTTTAAAAAATGTACATTCAAAAAAAAAAATGTACATTCAAAGAAAAGAACTCAGTTTTTTTAAGGAGAAAAGCAAAGTATAAAAATATTGTAATTTTTTATCAATTCAGAAAAATTGCTGACTGCTTATGATTAAAATATTTTTATAAAAATTTCAAATATCTTGTGTTTTATTTGCAAACCTCTAATCTTTTAAATCAAAGAATAAAACTATATTTTAATTAATAAAGTTAAATTAAAGACAAAATGAGACAAGCACATGCAAATCTATACTTGGGGTATACTTAAAAAAAAAGCTTAAGAATGAAATAATAAAAAAAAAAAGAAAAAAGAATAAACACTATAGAAACTATAAACAACACAAATCATATATTTGTATTTCTGATCCATTTATACATATATTTTAAATATAAATGAGAAAATGGGGAGTGTGTTTAGTTGAATTCCACATGTGCTGATCTTAATCTCCAAACATTGTATGTGTTTTTTAGGGATGGGGTGCTTAATTATATTCAAGTTGAGAGTAAAATCTATGATTTCAACAATTGACATTTGCTAAGTTTGTTTTATGATCCTAAATTTTGTCAATATTCTAAAATGCCCTCTTTGTAAATAAGAGTGTCTTCTTAAGCTATTCAATCTGTATTTTATGCTTGTACTTTAGATTGAGCTTGTTATTTCTGTTATTCATACTGTTTATATCCTTAGTGATTTTTTTTAATATACCTTCTTTTTTTTTGAAGAGTAATTTAGGGTCACACCAAAATTGATCAGAAAGTACAGAGATTTCCCATATACCTCTTACTCCAATGCATAGCCTCCCTCGTTATCAATATCCCCCACCAGAATGATACATTTGTTAAAATTGCTAACCTACATTGACACATCGTAGTTTATATTAGGGTTCATTTTTGGTGTTTTGCATTCTATGTATTTAGACAAATTTATAATGTCATGTGTCCACCTTTAAAATACCATACAGAGTAGTTTCACTGCCCTAAAAGTCTTCTGTGTTATGCATATTCATCCCTCCTTCCCCTTAACCTCTGACTATTACAGATGTTTTTATTGTCTCTGTAATTTTCTCTTTTCCAGTGTCACAGAATTGGAATCATAGAGTATTATGCAGTCTTTTTAAAATGGTTTATTTCACTTAGTAATATACATGTAAGTTTCCTCCATGTCTTTTCATGACTTGATGGCTCATTTCATTTTAGTACTGAATGATATTCCATTTTGTGGACATACTACACTTTATCAATTCAAACTGACTAAAGGGAATCTTGGTTGTTTCCAAGTTTTGGCAATTATGAATAGAGCTGCTATAAACATCCAGGTACAGGTTTTTATGTGGAAATAACCTTTCAGTTTCTTTGGGTAAATGCCAAGGAACATGATTGCTGATTGTATGGTAAGCATATGCTTATTTTTCTAAGAAACCACCAAACTGTTTTCCAAAGTGGCCGTACCATTTTGCATTCCCACCAGCAATGAATGAGAGTTCCTGTTGCTCCACATCCTCTCCAACATTTGGTGTTGTCAGTGTTCCAGATTTTGGTCACTCCAATAGGTGTATAGTGGTATCTCGTTGTTTTCATTTGCACTTCCCTGATGACACATGATGTTGGGCATTTCATATGCCTATTTGTCAACTCCATTTGTTTAGTGAGGTGTCTGTTAAGATCTTAGTCCCATTTTTAAATCTGGCTGTTTGTTTCCTGATTGTTGAGTTTTAATACTACTTAGTAAACTTTAGGTAACAATCTGTTATTAGATGTGTCTTTTGCAAATACTTTCTCCTAGTCTACAGCTTGTCTTTTTGTTCCTCGGTGTATAATTATTTCTCTACATTGTTTGATTTGATTTATTAATATTTTGTTGAGGAGTTTTGCATGTATGTTCATGAGAGGTATTGTCTAGTTTTGATATTAGGATAATTCTCACTTCATGGAATGAGTTATGAAGTATTACCCATCCTTCTATCTTTTGAAAAAGGTTGTAGAGAATTTGTAATTTCCTCCTTAAGTGTTTGGAAGAATTCACTAGTGAACCCACCTGGGGCTGGTATTTTCTGTTTTGGAAGTCCTTAATTACTGACTTAATTTTTCGTAGATATAGGCTTATTCAACTTAATCTATTTCTTCTTGTGTCACTTTTGACAGATTGTGCCTTTCAAAGAATTGGTCCATTTTAACTAAATTAACAAATTTGTGGGGATAGAGTTGTTCATAGTTAATGACTTATTTTAATCTGCCTGAACAATAACAATATTTAATAAGACTTGAGACTTTGTCTAAATCTTGCATTTCTAATATATGCCCTCTATATCTTAATCTATATTAGCCCATGCAAGTTTAACATTATTTTAATTTTATGTTGCATTGCTCTTTTTATTTTGTAATAATTCTCTTTACTTATAGTAATTATCTCATCATATAGTTTATTTTGTCTCATGTTAATGCCTCAGTATGCTATGGTTGATATTTGATTGGTATATTTTTTCTATAATTTTACTTTCACACCTTCAGTATCTTCTGGTTTTATAACTGTTTCTTAACAGTAGTAATTTTTTTGTTTCTTTGTTTTGATTTTCTCCTTTGAAAAAATTTTGAATTATAACATTCCATGTATATTTATTATATTGACATAAGTTTGGATTTAAGCGTACAATGCTATTCTGCCTTTCCTATTTGGCCCACTTATCTTTTATGTTATCTTAATTTTTTATCCTCTTGTATTTATCAATTTGTGGTTCTGTAAATTTTAGCATGTATACTTATGTTTTCATTTATGGCTAATATATGTGTTCTTTGAACACAAATATCTAAGGGTATTTCAACACAAACTAAGATCTCTTTGAAATGATATGCTATTATTTTTGAATATTTAAATTCCAACTTACTTTACTATGCCCCCTGGAACATTATTTTTTATTGTTTTATAAAATCAGTGCTTGAGAGACTTAGCTGTACACTTAATACTTTCTGTAGCCTTGTTATGAACAGAAGGTTTGTGCCTTTCCCCTAATTCATATGTTGAAATCCTAACTCTCAACATGATGATATTAAGAATTGGGGGTCTTTAGGAGGTGATTAGGTGATTAGGAAATACGTTATAAGAGAGGAAGGGCTATACAATATACAAAAGAATCTAAGTACTTTCCTAAAGGTAAACAGCATTCTGTACCTGATCCTTAGGAGTCAAAATTAGGAGTCATATATTGGTGGGCATGTTGGCTCAGAGCATAAAAAACACATCAAGAGTGCTGATGTCAATTACCCAAAGGCAATGAGAGTTTAGGCTGTTGAGCTAGTCTCAGAATGAAAAAATTCAGATTCTTTGGGAGATAACTACCATCTTCTTTATATAAGTCTGATGCTGGAAGCTTTTTCAGGAGACCCAATAAATTGTTTGAATTCTAAAAATAAAGGCTGAGTATTATAGACTAAATGTTTGTGTCCCCCGAGAGTCATGTTAAAATCCTAACCCCCAGTGTGATAGTGTTAGGAGGTGAGGCCTTTGAGCAGTGACTAGGTCATAGGGTGGAGCCCTCTAGAATGGGATTATTGCCCTTATAAAAGAGACCTTCTTATCTCCTCCTCCATGTGAGGTCACAAGAAGAAGACAGACATCTATAAACCAGAAAGCATGCTCTCACCAGATCCCAAATCTACCAGTAACTCGATCTAGGACTTTCCAACCTCCAGAACTATAAGAAATAAATGTTTGCTGTTTAAGCTACCAAGTCTATGATAGTTTGTTATAGTAGCCTGAACAGTTTAAAACAGGTCTTTATTTCTTTCTGTATATCAGATTTTTCAGCCAGTATCATATTCCTTTTGTGAGATTCTGCCAATGGCAAACAATTATCTTTTCTGAAACTGTATTTTCCTTGCTGTAGATTTCTAGGTTAACATCTTTATCTCTCAACCCATTGAAAGACACCTCTCTGCTGTCTTTTGGCTTCAGCTATTCTTGAGTAGATAACTGTTGGTCTGGTGGTTGCTCCTTTAAAGGCAATTCACTTTTTCAATTATTTCTCATTGACTGTTTTTTGATTTTGTTTGTCTGATGGTTTGCATTTTTGTTATATTGTGCCTAGGTCTAGATTTTTTTTTTCCTTATCCTGCCTAGAATTTTGATGAAATTCTGGAATTTGTGGATTGGTGTCTTTGTTCAGATTTGGGTTATGTTCAGTCAATATATCTTTACATATTGTCACTGTTACAATTTCTCATTTTCCTTCTGAATATCAAATTAAATATATGTTGGATGGCTTTCTGTCCATTTTCTTGAACAACAACTTATCTCTTTAAATTATTTGAGGCCTGGCAAAAAGGTTTGCTTTTCTTTTTTTTTTTTTTAAAGATTTTATTTATTTATTCATGAGAGACAGAGAGAGAGACAGAGGCAGAGCGAGAAGCAGGCTCCCCGCGGAGCAGGGAGCCGGATGCGGGACTCGATCCCGGACACTGGGATCATGACCTGAGCCGAAGGCAGATGCTTAACCGACTGAGCCACCCAGGCGTCCCAAAGGTTTGCTTTTCAAAAGGAAATCTGTGTGGATGGACCATTATTGTTAGACATATTATAGTAAACCCTTCACTAGATAGTGATAATGTAAATTGAGGCTACTAACTCTCATGAGATATGTAACAGTCACTCTTCTGAGACGAGGTCTTCCTTTCTCTTCCATAAAGTATTCCCATATGTTTTCTGCTTCATGATTGGAGGTTCCCCATTACACTTAGGTATATACTGGCTCATAAGGCCACATAATTTGATATTTAAGTCCATTTGAGAACTAAGAATGACTCTTATTTCAAAAAATTTTAAAGTATGAATGTAGGTTGTCCCCAAGTGACTATGGGATTATAATGAAAATATATTTGTATTATAATATTAAATTTAAATCAAGTATAATACAGAAATGTGTTTAAACAAATATGTTTCTTTTTTTTTTTAGTTAACTTAAAACAAAAAGATAAATTGTCTCTTTATTTCAAAAACCTATTTTTGTTTCCACACATTATTGCATTAACAACAACGGAGTGTAACCTGATCTGAAGATTATATTTTATGCTTAGAGCCCTCATGTTAGTGACATGATTAGATTGTTGGACAAATCATGTTGCCTGTAGTGTGACACTTATTAAAATGATACAATAATAAAGATAGTAGTTGAATACCTCTGGCTTACTAGTTATGGTAAACAAAAACTCTTAAGTGTGACAGAGTCACTTGAGTCTTGGCAAATCCCTGATTACTGGGCCCCACTCCCAGTATAGTAGATACAGTAGATCTGAGATGCATTTTTAATAAGTTCCCAAGCACTGCTGGGAATTGTGGTAGAATACAGTATTGTGTGGGAAATTAATCTTAACCTAACCTAACTGAGGAATGTTGAAGAATATGACTAATCATATATACAGTCAAGTAAATGTACTGTAGGGGCATCCATAGGAGGTACTGATAAAGAGTTATATAAAACAGGATATCACAGTAAGCTTAATGTATCTACTGATGCAAATTGAGTAACTTCTGACTGCTTGCTAAAGCTTGATAGTAGCTTTAGTTCCAGATAAATAGTACTGAAAACCCATTACGAGTTTTTAGTCACGTAGGGACTACCTACATACATGCAGAATGATTTCTTTTATCAATAATAAACTTAGCTAATTCTATAATTATGAATTGGCATATTCCCTTGGGTATTGATTTCTTGTATCCCTAGAAAACTCCATAAAATATTACATCAGGGAAATATTTTCTCAGCTCTTCTTTTGCTATGTTCTGTGTTTCTCTTTCCATTTTCCATTCCATTTTCTTTTTTTTTTTCTCTGCATCTCTTGTTTTTTTATTTCCTCAACACCACAGAACACTCTTCCATAGGTTTTAGTTAGTTTTTTGAGATGTAGAAACAGTGCTCCAATGTGCTGGCTTTATAGGAGTGAGGCAAGAAAAACCATAATGTCCTTCACTAACCTTTCTCCAGGGAGGATATAAATCTATCCCTTAATTCAACAAAGCACAAGTTATATAGTTATCATCGCTTTATTGAACACTTGGTATTAAAAGGCAGAAAGAACACCTCAAAGAGAGAACCCAACATTTAATCTGTAAGATGAATATATAAACCCTCAGAGCTTAGGGGCACAATCTCCTGCAGAAATTCCTTACTTCTAGTTCCCAGTTCAATTCTAGACTAATGCATTACTTCAGGTTTTGCCTTCTTACCTTCCCAGAAAACTATCTCCATTCTTCTGCCCAAAAGGGCATTGTTTAAACTTTCCATTTTGATGTTTGTGGATCTTCTTTGACAAGTAAACCTTCATGATTGTATGGGAGTAGAGGAAAGAAAGGCAAAAGTTAAAGATGACTATGGCATATCAGAGATGTATTTACTGTGAACATAATGAAGTTTAAGCCTTGGGTCCCTTCTTTCATGAGCATGTTCCAAGGTTTGGGGAGGAAACCTATCAATGTGTCCATAAGTTTGTATAACATTTGCAAAAAAATAAGATTTTTTTTTAAAGATTTTATTTATTTATCTGAGAGAGAGAATGAGATAGAGAGAGAGAGCATGAGAGGGGGGAGGGTCAGAGGGAGAAGCAGACTCCCCGCTGAGCAGGGAGCCTGATGCGGGACTCGATCCCGGGACTCCAGGATCATGACCTGAGCCGAAGGCAGTCGCTTAACCAACTGAGCCACCCAGGCGCCCCAAAAATAAGGTGTTTTAACAATAACATGTTAAATCTACCATCACTTTCCACTCTCTATTTTATTTTTTCTCTATCAAATTTCCTCTTGTGTTTAATGGTATTGGAATGATGATAGGCCCTTTTTATGGTAGGGAGTCCAGCTTGGAGGAAAACAAATAAGAGGTATATTTAGATTGGATATAGCCTGATGCTACTTGTAAATATATTTATCACTGACTGTCCTCATGTAGAAAAGACTTCTAGGAATGTTCTACCTCCTGCTGTGCTGAGTCACCTAGCATTGTGCCACCTTGTGCATAGGAGGTAGGAACTTGTGAAAGAAAAACAGGTTTGAGATAAGCAGAGTCAGAAGGTAGTCAGTGGAAAAGTCTTCCAATCAAAAGAAAAATATGAAGATCTATATGAATAACTCAAAGTGAAACTTTCACCTAACAAAAATATGCTCTGTATTGCAATGAACGATTCTAAAATTTAACATATTTTGTACTAGAATCATGTGAAACTGAGCTTTTTAAAAGAATTCCTGTGATTTTAGGGAACAAACACATAGCAGTACTGTAGAAATAAACACAGGCCACTTAAATGAGAACAAGCATGAGCTGTTTATTCAGAGGTTACTGTAGCAGGGGAGTCAGCCACTGTGGAAAGCAAGATGAAGTTACTCATGTCAAGTAGTAATTTATTTATTATTTATTATTTATTTTTTAAAGATTTTATTTATTTATTTGACAGAGAGAGACACAGCGAGAGAGGGAACACAAGCAGGGGGAGTGGGAAAGGGAGAAGCAGGCTTCCCTCCGAGCAGGGAGCCCAATGTGGGGCTCGATCCCAGGACCCTGCGATCATGACCTGAGCCAAAGGCAGATGCTTAACAACTGAGCCACCCAGGTGCCCCTCAAGTAGTAATTTATGTCAAGCAGGGATGCAAGCAACCAAGAAGTTAAGACCAGATATCTCTGAAATCACCAGCTGATTACATACTCACAACTGATAACTGGCAGCAACAGATGAGGTCTGCAAAGCCTCCCTTTATAAAGGGAGGATCTTTGGAAAAACTGTCTTGACACTGACCCTTTCACGTCTGACCACATCTTAAAAGGCAGCTGCCACTGAAGGCTTTGCTCAGTTGACCACTGAACAGAACAGAGATCCTCCACTGCTTGAACATAATAAGCAGTAAGTGCCAAGACCGAGGCCTTATCTCACCTATGTGCTCATAGATTGACTTCACGTTTGGTTATTAACTTCCTACCCCCTAGTCTAGCTTGTTTGTGCTGTGGAACTTTTCTTGTGCTTTGCTTTGTGTGACATGTAAGAAGCCAAATTTAAATAAGTAGTTAAATGTCATTGAGTTTGGAATCCTGAACCTGCTTTATAATGATGCTAACCCTGTTTCATGACTGAATAAAGCTGACATTGTAGAAAGACACAATTCTTGTGTGTGTCTTCATAGTGTGCTCATGATAGCAGAGACTTGAAGGCAGGGACTGGGAAAGGTTTATAGTGGAATAAAGAGAAGACTTTAGGTATGCTCTGATTGAAGGCTGTTAGCATGGAGAAACCAAACAGAAGCAGGGCATCCTATGTGATTAGTTAAGTATGCATAGTTGGCTTTTCTCAGTTGTTCTTAAGTTGGAAAAGGAAGCAAAAATTAGAGAAGCTGTCAGTTATAAATCAAGACCCAGTTGTTTGGGGACAAATAATATAAGGGTTATTGGTTAGCTTCTTGGACTAGTTGCCAGGGATAGTAGTCTGACTTCCTATTCTGATTATTATAGATAGTAGGTTGACTTCCTGGGTTCATTACCGCAGATTATGGGTTAGAGTTATATATATATCTGAATCTGATGCATCTTGCCCTGATGTGACATATGACATTTTGGAATGGTGTTTATAGTATCCATCAACTTATTTAAATTTGGAATTTTGAGTAATTACTTTCTCATTACAAGCAAATACTATCTTTTATATGTAACCTTTATATTCATAATTTTACAGATCTCCTAAGGAGCCTAACCCCTGGATATAATAGTCTCAGATCCAAATTTTGAGTATATTTCTGCTCAAAGATTCTGACTTGCGCAATTGGGCTATTAGTGTTATTTATCTTTATGCAAATGACTGAGAAAGAGAGATACTGAGGATATATGAATATGATTTTGATTTAAACACATTCATCCCTCAATACTCCACTTAAACAGAGATATCAGGTACTCTTTTAAATGTAAAAGTCTGAACAGCCACTAAAATACATGGTTCTGAATTGGATCACGTTAGGAAATAATGCAGATAGAAGAGATCTTAGGACCAAGATTTGAAGTTTGTCAACATTTTGAAGTTTTGTTAAGGAAAAGATTCATTTAAAAAGAAAGAAGAGGTTGGTGAAAAAGCACTGTAACCTTCTGTATTGCTTGAATTCACCTTTGGAGTAAAGGGATCTCTTGTTTGAATCAAACATTTCAATGGGTCTTCTCTGTTCAAAATTAAAATCAAAATCCTATTCAGGAACATTCAATAGGGTTCTAACTACTCTGCATAATAATATAAAAAGATGTCTTTATTGTATGCCTGGTAGAGGTAACATCTTTCAAATGTGATTGCCTTTAGGAGCTTTTCCCCTTGATATAGATTTGTACTTTGTTGCCTGTATAAATTGTTATTAGAATCAATTGTATTCTCTCCAGGAGATTAGGAGCAAATCCATAGGAAATGGGGCTTATCCTGAACACTTATTACTGGGTCACATGGGAGTTGACCAGACTGATAATGTCAAACCACTCTGGACTTTTCTACTATATTCCTTATAAGGGCACTCCAGATTGAATAACTCAGGCTTTGCAAAATGCACTATTATCACCATTCACTTTTAGTGATTTTTTCTCTGAAAGAAATAACCATTCCACCCATCAAGTAAGATACAATTACAATTCAGGGGCTGACGGGAGAAGTATTTGGTAATAAGGTGACATAAAAAGGGGACTGCAAACAGATTTAGGGGTTTGAGAAAGGGTTCTCGGAAGAACTGACTTCCAAACTGAGTGTTTAGTTGGACAAGGAAAAAGAGATGGGTGAAGAATGTGGGGCAACATTCTTAGCATAAACAATAGTACATATAAAATTCTACAGGCAAATGTGGTTTATAGGGTTGTGCAACTGAGGAAAGGGAACGACTGAATGGATCAAAGAATTAAAAAAGGCATTATCAAAAGTTGCAGTTGCCAAACTAAACAGGGCTAATGTCAGAGAATCTCTGCAGGGACATGGCATGCTAAATTTGAGAATTTAAATTTCTCATTAGAATCCCTTTAATTTTATTTTTGGTGATAATGTTTACAGTACCTTGATATATGAAATAACGCTTCAGAGACTGTGATAATTTTGTCAAAAAGTCTATTTGGTGTCAAAAAACAAATCAGCATGTAAATAAGGATAGATTATTTGAAAGGATTATTGCAAGGGGGAGAGGAACTATTGCAATAAGGAGAAACACTGACCATGAGATCAGCCAATATCTCAAAGGTAAGGCAAAAAGGGCTCTTTTAAATGGGGGGAGCTGATGAACAAGATTAGAGAAAACTGGTATGGGTAAGTGGGATAAAAATGTAATATAATCAGTTGATTAGGGAATGTTTTTCCCTGAGATAAGCTTATGTTCTGGAGGGGCTGTTGAGAAGGGGTCCTGTGCTGGCTCAGGGTGGGAAGCCGGGGGTCAAAGTTCAGGAACCAGGAAGAAGGAAAGAAACTTAACTGAAGTTTGGTCAAGACAACAGATATTTTATCCAGATTAGTCAGTGAGTTCAAACAATTCAACTAAGCATTTATGAGGAAAAGAATGGCAATTTGTAGGGCCTATCTCTAGCCTTCTCATAGGTTAACAAGTGAAGTATTCTTGAGTCTTACCTAAATCACATGGGGAAGAATGAGACTTTGCTGTAATCCATTCCTGGAAAACAAACCTCCCTCCCCTCCTGTGGGAGGGAGGTTGTTTAATTGTAATGATTTCCAGGATCATAGGGCTTGAACTAAATTCAACTTGGTCACTGTTATGTTGGTGGGGATGGGGAACAGGAGACAGACAAATGTGAACAATGAAAACAATAAAGACTCTTACAAGTGCCAAAGTTGGAAGCCTTTATGTTTCAGTGATAGACCAAGGCTGTAAATTTCAGAGAAATAACAGACTAAATAATTCAGCAAAATCAAAGGATAAATTTATTGATAGCACAGGATTCTACAACATGAAAAGGATGATTCTACAAAATGAGAAAAAAAAATTGTTTAGAAAAGTAAACCTTCCAAACAGTAATATTGTGTTTAACAGGAAAACAAAGATAAAATTTAAGATTTCATACATAATACAAATATAGTTTATAAAAAGGAGCAATGTAAGGCCATGAGAATGAAGACAAGTGTGCTGAATGGATTATCTAATTAGACATTGAGTTGGTCAAGCACGCCTGTCAGAATAGGCTAAGATAAACTGAGGTAGCCAACAGCCTCAGAATCTCAGTGAATTAAAATAATAAAAGTTTATTTCCTGCTTATGTTGTATCTGTAATGGTTTAGCAGAAGGTTCTGTTTGCTACCATATGAAAATTGTCTGAGATCATCTCTTTCTTATAGTAATTTGTCAGTTATAGCCAACACACTCTAACATTTTGTTTATCAAACTCTTTTCTAGATCTATGAGTTCACAAAATACATTGCCTATCCTAGAATTATAGCAGGTAAGAATTTAAATCTTTTGCCACCATATAGTATGGACTGCCCTCCTTTCAGCTTTAGCATAACAGTTTCTTCCACCTGCAGCCAGCTTATAAACCAATACTACATATTTAATTATTTTTTTGTACATTACATAACAATTTCTACATTACTCAGTGGCTGAATAGGCTAACTTACTCTGCATTATCAACAGACCTGTATCTCAGTGGCTTAACCAACAAAGGCTGACATTTCACTCATACTACTACTAGTCCTTGACAAGTCCAATTTTTCATAACCATTTAGGAATCTAGACTGAAGCAGTAGCCATCATCTCAATTATTGCTTGTTGCCATACCAGTAGGAAAGAATACTCTAGAGGATCACAAATTTGCAATTAAATTCTCTGACTAGGAAGAGAGAGAGATCACTTCTGCGCACAACTCTTCTGTTACAACAGGGGGGCCTTGCATGCAATCTTAACATGTGTCCAGAAGGAGGAGAGACAGAGATTACTTGGCAATTAACATTAATGACAGTCATGGAAATTATAGTAGTAGAATTCAGGAAAGAAAAGGAATCTAGAAGGTAAATGTTTAGGACCTCGATTATTATGGGAAAATGATTGGGAGGAAAGATATGAGTGAAATAGATTAACAGAGATGAGCTTCAAAAGCATGATTTTTTTTTTAACATAAAAGTAGAAAAGTAAAGGTTCAGATGTGGCATTGAGAAACAAAGGCAATACTGACTCCCTCACCTCAACACATACCTGACTTGGTTATTCTGATGGTGTGGGTAAATAAGTACTCTTTAATTAAGAGGGACTTTAATGCAAGTAAAATCATGAGGAAATTTCTAGGTTCATTAGGAAAAAAAAAAAATGGAGACATTTTTATTCTATACATTTTATTAAGTTATTTGTAATAGGAAGTTTCAGAAGGTATAATGTTATGGATTTTGGGTGAAAGACATAGGTGGAATAATTTAAGGCATGGAAAGAAGCATAAATGGACCACTGGTATTTTTTTCTTTCCTTCTTTCTTTTTTTTTAGTACCTAAGGATAAGAAACATGGCTGAAATTAGCTGATTCTAAGATCCTGAATAATAATGGTGAAAGTAAATAAACAAATTACAAAGTGCACAAACCCATACAAAGATTTTGACCATGGTTCCGGGCTCCTTTGAAGGGATCAAACTATAGGCTCCTGGTATTAACTTCTTTTATTACTCTTAGGATAGAGGTAACTCAAGCTCTCTCTTTTTGTAAACCCACTAAAGGCTTAATAACCTCATCTGTCTTATTGAACACAGTCATCAGAGAATTATTTTCTATCAAGTAAGCACCAAAATTCAACTAATATTGCTATGATCATTCAAAGGTAACTTTCATCAGGAAGATTTGCTTGACTTCTCCAGCCTGAGAATCATGACCCTGTATGCTTCTGCAGCCATATGGGCCTATATAACTGGTCCTGTTATTCAGTCTGCTTTCAACACTGCAACCATTTTAAAAAAGAAGTCAGAATGCCACAGCTCTAGTCAAAACTCTGTGATAGCTTCCATTTTAACTCAAGTAAATTCCAAAGGCCTTACACTTGCCCTCAAGTTTTTATATGATCTCATGTCCTTTTTTATTTCCTCCCCCTTGTTCATTCTGTATGTTATCCTCACCTTCTTATATCTCAGTATATTCATGTGATGGGTTCCTGTGTTTCAGACTTTGCACTGGCTTTTTCTTTGTCCTGGGATACTCCCCTGAGATATCTATTATATCTTACTATACCATGTTCTTCAAGTCTTTGCTAAAATCATCCTTATCAAATAAACTTCACAAAGACAGTTTAAATTGCCACCTTTACATTCTGGACACCCTTATTCTGCCTTATTTCTTTCTATTATGCTTATCAACTTATATACAATATCATTTTCTTCTTATATTGTGTTAATGTTTTATTGTCTATTTTTCTTGCCATAATAGAAGCTCCATAAATGTAGATATTTTTGTATTTTTCCTCTGTTTTGCTCACTGATGTATCTTAGGAAACTGTAAGAGTGGTAGGAACTTAATAGTTACTTGTGAAATGAATTATGATAACCAGAATTGGTCTAAGAACAATATTTAAGTCTTATTTACCTTAGTTTTCAGCTAAGGGACCAAAGGTCAGGAAAAAAAAAAATGATGCCAAGGAGACCTGAAATAGTATGTAAAGTATGTAACACATTTGCCATTTTGCATATTTAGAAAAAAGATTTTATAAAGTGTAGTATATTTGAAGTAATGCATTTAATGTCTACCTTTCAGTAAAATTGAAACCTAGGACATTTTTATAAACTTGAAAGTGCATTTTATCTTTCATTTAAGATAGAGAGTTGCACAAGAGACAACACAATTGAATTGCCCAATTTACTTTCAGTTATCTACATGTGCAAGACAGGTTGCATTTATCAAATTACCTGCTCAAATTTGTAATCCTACTTTAATTTATTTGTTTTCATTGTTTTGTGTTTAAAATAATGTGCACTAGAATTGATTTCAAAAGTCTTAATGCAGATACTTAATTTAATCACATATATATTCTGAGGAACACTGATCTTTCTTTTTCTCTTTCTTCCTTTCTTTTTCTTTCTTTCTTTCTTTCTTTCTTTCTTTCTTTCTTTCTTTCTTTCTTTCTTTCTTTCTTTCTTTCTTTCTTTCTTTCTTTCTTCTTTCTCTTTCTTCCTTCCTTCTTTCCTTCCTTCCTTCCTCCGTTCCTCCCTTTCTCCCTTCTTCCTTTTCTTTCTCTCTCTCTCTTTTTCTCTCTCTCCCTCCCCCACTCTTTCCCTCTTTCTCTCTTGATCCACATGAAAATGGTCAATTGATTTCTGATAAGAAAACAAAAGAAATTCAACAGAAAAAGGATAGTCTTTTAAACAAATATCCTGGAACAACTGAACTTTCATATGCAAAAAAACAAAAATAAGAAAAAAGAAACTCAACCCATATATCGAACTTAGACCTCAAACTTTATACAAAATTAACTCAAATAAGATTGTAAACTTAAATGTAGAATATCAATTTATAAAACTTTTAGCAAAAAACACACTGGAAATCTTTGGAACACTGGGCTAGGCAAAGTGGTTTTAGTACAACAGCTAAAAGAATGCTATATATAAAATAAAAATTGAGAAATTGTTGTTAAAGTCTCTACTAAGAGAATTAAAGCATCAAAACACAGACTAGGAAGAAATACAGATCTTCCTTGACTATGATGGGCTACCTAATCTACTGAACATCACAGTTTTGGCCTACCCTATCTTAAATGACAGAATCATTTAACACAAAGCCTATTTTAAGATAAAGTGTTGAATATCTCATGTAATTTAATGAATACTGTACTGAAAGTGAAAACCAGAATGGTTGTATGTGTACAGAATGACATAAGTGTATCCTTGTTTACCTGTGTGATTACATGTCTGACCGGAGGCTCTGGTTCATTGATGCTGTTTAACATCACAAAAGAGTATTGTACCACAGAAAGATGGCCCTGGAAAAGATTGCAGTTCAAAACTGGAGGTACAGTTTCCATTTAATGCAAATCACTTTTGCACCATTGTTCAGTTGAAAAATTATAAGACGAACCACCATATTGGAAAGTATCTGTGTTTGCAAATCACATATCCTATAAATTACTTGTATCTAGATTATATAGAGAACTCTCAAAACACAACAATAAAAAACTAATAAAAAAATTGGCAGAAGATCTGAAAAGAAGCTTCACCAGGGAAGATAAATAGATGACAAATAAGCATATAAAAAGATGCTCAATATCATTATTCATTAGGGAGATAAATTACAACCATACAAAGATGCCACTACATAGCCATTAGAATAAGGAGGGGAAAACTAACAGTACCAAGTACTAAGTGCTGGAAAAGAATTCAGACTTGAAATCTCATATATAATTAGTCAATATACAAAATGATACAACCATTACAAAGAATAATGTGTAGTTTCTTATAAAGTTAAACATAGAATTATGTATGCATTCCAGCCATATGTATAGAACAGTTTTATTCAAATTACTAATAGCTGGAAACTACCCAAATGCCCCCCACCTGGGAAATGGATAAACAAATGGGGATACATCCATAATGAAATGCTCCTCAGCAACAGAAGGAGCCAGCTATTGATAGACAAAATAAATTATCCATAGTCATAGATTGCTGGTGTTTTTCATAAAAGATAAAAGTGACTTTCAAATCTCATCTTCTAGGATACTGATTTGGAAGTGGAATTGTGTAACATCAATGAATATAAAGGGTCATGATACACTAGACACTATCTAACTCTTTGGTGAGGTAATAATTTTTTTAATCCCTGATTTTAAAAAAATAGAAATAGATATTGAAATTTTTAGAATTATCCAGAACAGGGAATGCTGCCCCCTTAATAATGGACTACAGGTCCTTAGAGGAAGCTAACTCAACTAGCAAGTTCATACTAATTTGGGAACGTAAATAAATCTAAGCTTAAGGATATTTCTCAAGTAAATGATTAATTAGCATTCCACTTTAAATCAATCTCTTATTTATTTGGGTAGTGTGAATGGGTACCAAAATTTAATCCTGTCTATAAAATTAAACACTAGTGTAGCTAAACATGTAAACTAAGCACCTGCCCATGTTACACATCAGGAGTGGCTGATACCTATGGTTAGTATCTTCAATTGCCATCCGGAATATAATCAACACTGTAATAGTAAAAATATCCACCCTTACAAGCCCTTAAATCTCTTCCCTCTTAGACACAGGTTTACTCACTAGTCTCCTCAACAATAGAACAGGAGAAGGAAATATCCAGTGTCTACTATGTACCAGGTTCTGTGTAAGAGGGACTGACATCATCTAATGTAATCTACGTAACATCTTTATGCAATAAATTTATTCTCTATTTTTAAAATGTGGAAATTGAGGTTCAGAAAGTTTATCTTATCCAAATTCACATACCTAGTAAGTGTTGGAGCTTAAAATCCACATGATAATTGTGTTCATATCTCTGAGACCATCCCCCTCCAACTTGAAGACTTTGATGAATATCTGCACAAAGTTTCAACAGACCAATTTTATTAATTTCATGTAACCCAGCAGGGAAGGGCAGCAGAGTGGCGTGAAAGAACCTTCTGGCAACCTAAGTATAAATTTATAATGAGAAAATCAGCTTAGCACTTTTTAGGTAAATTGTATTGGTAAAATTTAGGGATAGCCTATCTAATCCATACAATACATAGACGTAACTATGTATTTTGCAAAACAGAACACTTTCAAACACTGTCTAATTTCAAGCCAACTATTCTTTAATTCATTGGATGAATTTCAACGAAAAGTTTGAGTAATTATGAGTAATTAACATTAAAACTATCTTATTTTAGAGAGTATTCTATTTTTTAAATCTTGTTTCACCACATATTGCTGATGTCTGTCTCTTTTTCATGGTGAGAGACTGAACTGGCTGCCAAGACAAAGAAGAGAGATTACAGAAAGAAAAAAAAAAAAAAAAAAAAAAACCTCTTTATAGTCTTATAAACAGCATTTATAAGCCTGAATTTTAACATTACAATGGAGTAATTACCTATTGGGAATGGAAAGAAGTAATAAAATATGTCAAGTAATAACTCTAAGCTATTACATCTCCTTTTAAGAATTTATATAGTCTAGTTTAGCTAGTTTAATTTTTTATGTAACTATTCACATTTGAAGGCTAAATCAACCTCCACTTGCTGACTCAAGGCTATTTAAGAAGGCTTTTTAAAATGAGGCACAGTAAGACCCCTGTATCTGTAGGTCCACCATATAGCGGAGATATTTTCATTTACCATGCTTACATTTAGTTCTTTTCTTAACTAACACAAGTGACAGGGGGAATTCCAGCATGGATATGAACGATCCACTCCCCATAAAGGTCACAACTTGTACAATAAAACAGTATCTGGTGAGAGTTATATACCAGGAAATGTAACAATTGTGCTAAATAGACTGCTTGAATATTTACATAAAAAGTGGTTATTCCAAGTTTTTATTGATATGGGTCAAATACGTTTCATAACATGTTTTCCATGATTTCTCTGCCATCTGTGCTGTGATGCCCAGACTCCAAATGTACAAGCCAAGGAATGCAATCCATGAGTATGTTTCTGTCCATTTGATCCAGTGTTCTGGGATGCAGGGTGGGGGTGTTTAAAATCTTTAAACAATTTATGTACTCTCCTGGGAATTGTCAATAGATCATATTTGCTCCACGGGATTTCTTTGGACCGTGTGTACGTTGCTAATAGGGGTGTACAGTGTTCTGCAGCAATTCTTCCTAGGATTCCCGCACAGCTGATCTGAAAGTTGGTTTTCATCCTCCTCCTGATGTTTACTTATTTCTTCTTCTTCACAAGAAGCCACACCATTTACAGTCAAATTTCCTGTGTCTTCTGGAGAAGCTAGGTGGCACTGAATATGGGAATTGCGAATTTGAGCTGCCTGTTGGATAAAAAAGCCTTTATGGAAATGTTGGGCATCTTGGATCCAAGTTAGCAGGACTACAACAATTTGTCATATATCTCCTTGTATACCATGTCATCTTTATCAAAACTTCTTCCAATGCAGCATTTCACCCAAAGAATAAGTGAGGTGTATGAGGCAGTTAACAAAAGAGAAAAGTTCATTTGGAATGGCATTTAAAACATTTGGAGGGAATACGGTTATCAGGTTGCTGATTAATGCTGGAGAATCCCACAACTTCCAAATCTTTTATTTCAATTCCATTGATACTATTCAGTAATTCTTCAATAGTCAACTTGCACTCTTACATGGGGAATAAGGGTCCATGAAGAGATGCTAACTGTGCACGGCATTGCAGAGAATCTTGTGCCATATCTGAAAAAAATCTTTGATTTTTCCATGTACTGTGAGGAAAAGCTTCATAACTCTATTGCCCAGAAGAGTCTCCTGCCTGGGCTCTGTTGGATTTGATTACACATTTGAGAGGATTCAAACATAGCTCTATAGTGTCTGCCCAAATTTGGAGGAAGAAAGTTCCAGCTAAAGGCCTGATTGCCAAGTACGAGGTAACTGCTGAAATATCCAAAACGTTTTAGTATTGAGCTTGCTTCTCCTGATGAACTGCAAAACTTCAATGGTTAAATGAGATGTGACAAAGGTCTTTTTCCTGAAATACACTTCTGTAGTTCTCCTGGAATCCCATATGCAGTCCAATGTTGCTCATGTTACTTGAACTTGAGTATTCACTCAATAGTGCAGTTAGAATAAAACAGGCCATAGTTTGCATAGTGGGATTGCCACTACTTATCAACTGGATGACTTCATAAAACATGCTTTTGCAGTTAATTGATTTATCTAAGGATCCTCATTTTATAATTAATGCCGCTGCAAATAGAATTTGTTATCGAATGTACTTTTGGAGGTTAGGCCTTTGTAAAGGCGTAAGTTAAAAGAAATGTTTGCAGTGACTTGATGCTACCTTTTTACAAAAGAATCCGCTCTCAGACAACTGCTTCCAGGATGACTGTGGCAGCTTAAAAGAGAACATAGTCCATTTTGTTTTCTGTTCTGTTTTTGTTTTTTAATCTAGTCCATTTTGCTTTCTGTTTTTTATTTTGTTTACCTTGCCTTAGCACCACAAAAAGGTTAGTTCCTCTCAAAATACACCTCAGGCAAGTGGCAGCTAATCACCTATTACAAATTTCTAAAACTTTCCTCCTTCTCTTCAACTGTTACTTCCAAAGCAAGAAGTATGAAAATATGCTTGTAAACTGTAAATCTTGAATCTGATTTCCTAAACAGGAATATGCCGAACCTCACACGCTGACAGTGGCTGTCCCAGCTGCCATCCCTGCGGTCTGAGCAGTCCTGGTGGCTGGCCTGGCCTGCCGACTCTGGGGGACAGAGAAGGAGATATTAATCGAGCTAGCTGCCTTGCTGGGGTACACGAGCCAGGGAGCCAGGCGAGGCCACCGTGGTTGGCTCAGATGATGGCGGTATATACTGTTTTATTTTTCTTTATTTTTTGTTTTGTTTTGTTTTTTTTAATTAACATATAATGTATTATTTGTTTCAGGGGTACAGGTCTGTGATTCATCAGGCCTACACAACACCCAGTGCTCACCACAACATATGCCCTTCCCAATGTCCAATTCATTTCTAAGGAAGTTGAAGATTAGATAGATGAAATGGTTTGTTCTGGGGACATGTCGAAACTTAAATTCAGAGGCGCCTGGGCAGCTCAGTGGGTTAAGCATCTGCTTTGGGCTCAGGTCATGATCCCAGTGTCCTGGGATCTAGCCCCAGCTTGGACTCACTGCTCAGCAGGGAGCCTGCTTCTCCCTCTGCCCCTCCCCCCCCACTCATGCTCTCTCTTCCTGTCTCTCTCTCAAATAAATAAAAAATCTGTGAGGAAAAAAAAAAAAAAAAACAACACAAATTCAAACTTGAGATATGCTTGACACCAGCACCTGGATTCCTTGATTAATCTGTTTCTCAAATAACAATCTACCTCACCTAAAGAGATTTTAAGATTTTGAAACTTTCTTCAAATGCTTCTTTTCAAATTAGCCCTGTAAATTTCTGATTTCAGGTATAAGGATATTTTCAAGATTAGCAAAAACTCCACACATAATTGTTAGTTGGATGAATAAATCTCTTATAATCCCATTCTTTTACTGATGAGGCAATATGTAGCTTTTTTTAAGGTTTTTTTATTTGAGAGTTAGAGAGAAAGGGTGTACACATGGGGATGGGCAGAAGGAGAGGGAGAATCTCCAGCAGACTCCCACCGAGTGCAGAGCCAGCCTCAGGGCTCAGTCTCTTCACCCTGAGAGCAGGACCTGAGCCTAAATCAAGAATGGATTGCTCAACCAACCCAGCCACCCAGGTGCCTCTAGGCAATATGTAGCATAAAGAAATTAAAATTATATTCTACACTCACATAGTACCTTATGGGAACTAAATTTAGAACCTAAGCATCTTGCCTCAACTAGCTGTATTCTGGTTAATAACAACGGTAACAAAGATACTACAAATACAGATAAATATAATAAAGCCTATATTACTTAATTTAGCTAAAAAAGTAATGATTGCATAAAGTAGTGGGTGACACATCTCAACTTTGACTTGGACAAGTTCTTCACAGATTATGATATTAGGAGAGACATAGAAAAAGGTTACTATGGATCATTGAGGTAACCTGACCTAAGACTACCTGTGCCGAGAGAAGACTACTACGGGAGTGGCAGGCACATGGGGCGACTGGCTACTCAGGCCCTACCTGACCACCCCAAGGGCTGAGAGGATCAGTATCTCAGCACACCTATAACCAGGCTGATAAAGTTTCAGCATGCTTTTTGTATGGGCGCATCATTTATTAAAATATTAACATTCTTATACTCCAGTTGGTAGTCTGTTTCCCAAATCCCCTGAGTGCCCCTTCTACCAAATGGGTCTTTCCAGTTCCAGATCTCTACATTGCCCTATCATACAGAAACAAAAGGTAAATCCTAGGCAGTGGGATGCCTCCAGGACTCTGTTTCCTTGTTCATCCTCTGCCTGTGACCCCACATTGTATCCTGACACACTGGTAGTAGTGGTCCTACTAAAGATTTTTGGTTATTTATTTATTTATTTGGAATCCTTATTAGTCATTTTGATGTAATTAAATGTTACATGAAGTTATTAGCTAACCATTTAATATCTCTTAATAGGACAGTAATACAGTTATAAAATACGCTGCATACGAGTTTTAAATCAATTATTACAGTAAAATTGCTACATGTGCAGTCAGTGGTGGGAAGTACATGTTGTTTCAAATCACAGGCTATAGAACTAGACAAATCTAGGTTTGAATATTGCTTCTATACTTAGCTAAGTCTATGGTGGATGGAAGCCCTCTAAGATCTCATTGCTTTATTTATGAAATGGAGATAATCTTTAATGCCCCTTTCTTCATCCCCAACACCCATGTTACCTAAAGAATCCTGCACCAGAAGATTACTATATGATACCTAACATTTTAAATCTGAATGGAATCTTATGCGTTTCACTTTATTTTTTATTTAAACATTTTTTTTCAGCATTTAAAATTCCTCTCAATGAAAGTATAATATAAGTATCTCTCTGGGGAAAATTCAACTGATAGTATTCCTTATAGAACATTTCAGAAGAAACTTCATGTTCTTTGAAAGCTCATGTTCCTCAGAATATGAGTTTGATGTATTTAGTGGACAAAGTACATATTTCATTCTCCTTTAAATTAAATCTTTTGTGCTAAATAAAAAGGGGGAGAAAATTATGTATGTTCGATTAGATGTGGATAGACTTCCATTGCAGTTTTTTTTTTGTGGATACTTTTCATGAATGGTTATTCTGAATAATGTTAGGGTAAAACTAGTGATGATATTATCCAATAGGGAAAATAATAAAATAGATCAAATTTTAAATTGTTATATTATGTCACATATTTCTATAAACTCAAATAAAATATAATGTCAGTATGTTCTTTATCTTTTCAGTATATTTAGGAAAAAAAAATTGTTGTTCATGAAATATCTCTTTTCAACATATACCGTAGAAAAGGACACAGTTTTTGTTACTAAGATGTTTCTGTTGTAAATATTATATGGTCAGAAATATAAATATTTGACATTTTTAGGGTATGACCTGATAAAATTGTTTACACACTAGAAGAAATTATTTAAATTTTAAAAAGTATGTCTTTAATTAAAGAAAAATCCTAAGAAGGCCAAAAAACAGAAAAAGCAGAGATGGTTACATGAACTGTACAGATAAGATTAAATTTGTAAAGAAGTCATTAAAGGAAAACAAATATAATAAAAACTGTAAAGGGTTTTTTTTAAATCATTTTTAAATAGACTTAAGACAAGTAAACTTTAATGCAGTTTTTTTTTTTTTTTTAAGATTCTATTTATTTATTTGACAGAGAGAGAGAGAGACAGCGCGAGAGGGAACACAAGCAGGGGGAGTGGGAGAGGGAGAAGCAGGCTTCCTGCTGAGCAGGGATCCCGATGCAGGGCTCGATGCGGGGCTCGATCCGGGGACCCTGAGATCATGACCTGAGCTGAAGGCAGACGCTTAACGACTGAGCCACCCAGGTGCCCCTTTAATGCAGTTTTAAATTCTACACTTGATTTGGGTTAAATTAAACCAAATACAGGTTGCTGTAATAGGGTAATTATAGGTTTCCTTAGGAGTTTATTGGAAAGAAACCAGTTGTAATGATGGGTAAGTGATTGATATCAAAACTGATTCTATGTCTAGGATGCCTAGAGGTCATTAGATTAAAGGAAGCATGTTTTGCAAAAAGAAATCTAGGCCAAAGTCAAGAGGTAAGTGAGAACATGGGGAATGGACGTTGAGCTGCCTAGAACTTAGATTTGGGAGTTACAGAATGGGAGATGGTGTTGAAAAGGGAAAATGAAGTCGGGTAAGTAATTGAACAGGAACACAAAAGTAAATGAAGTGTCTTAAAAACAAATTGATCAGTTTGATTTCAAGTAAGAAAAAAGAGATGCTATTACAATGTCAGAGGAACAACGTGATCAAATTTGCTTTGTGGCTGAGAGAGGAGAATGTATCAAGGGGAGTAAGACTGGAGGCTGAAGGACAAAATAGAAAGTAATTGTAGGAATTTAGGTAGCTAGCTGTAATGTTAAACTAAGCTGAAGTGCCTGCTATGAGCAGTGGAGAAGAATAGAGATTGGAGGGAAACTTTAGAAAACAGAATGAAAAAAAAAAAAAAAGGAAAACAGAATGAACTGCACTTAGCTACCGCTTAGAAGAAGATGTCTAAAGGAAGGGGATGAAAAAAGATTCTTAAATATCTAAGGTCCTCTCCAAAGGAATGTTGTCTTTTCATTACTACCATTTGGGCCTTTTATTTTAAAAAGTGTTTAAAATGGCATCTTATTGTTGGCTTAATTTGCATTTTCTTGTTCTGACATTAATAGAACATCAGAGAACATAGAGATAGAACATTTTCCAAAATGTCTATCGTTTTTACTATTTCATAACGTGAAATTCTTGCCTGTTTATCAGTGAATGTCCAGAGCGGGGAAAAGAGGATATAATCATATTTTTAAAAATATCCATTTTATATTGAATTACCTATGAATGTTTTCCCAATACTATTATTCTAAATTTATATTTTCTTTTTATCTAATTTTCCTTAGATAATCTAATTAATCTTTTATTTCAGATATTTTTGATCATATCTAACTGAAAAAAAAACCCCTCAAGGATCAATTTGTATTAACTATTTCATTCACAAAATTAGAAAATATATATTAAGCACCCATTATGTGCCTGTAACTCTGCTGGGCCTTTAGAAAGACTTTGTTTACTCCTAAGTAAGAGTTTAGGCACAGAGTACCCCATCTTTTCTCTATCATGGCAATATTAATAATACTTTCATCTTGACATTTAGTGCATTTAATTAAAGTCATCAGTTTATTTTTTTCTAACCACTACACCAGGCTCATGGAAAGCTAGTAGTAAAATAGCTTTTACTCAATAATGATAGTTACTGTACTAGAACAATAGTTCATATTTAAACCGTATGTGCTTATTTCAGTCTTTTAAATAACTTCTGATGTTGATGACCAAACTTTCTGCTATAACATAATGATCACTATCAGTGACATCAAATTTTGATTTATCTCCCTGTGAAACAGAAAAGAACTTTCAATGAGCTCTGTGTATCTGAGAATTCTTTTGCCTTTTTAAATGTTTGACAAACTAATTGCTGGCAAAAGTCTTGATTTAAATGTTAAAGTCAAATTGCTGTGGATCTTGTTCTAATTTAGTAGCACTTAGGCTCTTGGGTTTCTGAGATTAACAATAACCAAAGAAAGACTCAGATTCAGCTAACTTAAATAAACAAAAGAAAGAGGATTTATATAAAGGTTAGTGAAATAACTAAAGCTAAACATTCAAGTCTTAGGAAAGATGATAGCTCAGGGCAACACTGGGAATGCCAGCAGGAACTCAGGCAGTCTCAACCAGGGTAAAGCCTTAAAATAATGTAATTTAATAAATCTTCAGCCTCTTTATTATAGATTAATATTCACAGAAGTGCATATTTTCTAAGTGTCAGGGGTAGGAGATATTTTCATTGAGCCAGTTTGCATCACATACTGCCTCTGCTGTTGTCATAGAGATCGGGATCTGTTCCTAGAAGAAGGACTAATAAGCAGGCAAAAACAATAGAAATTCTCTCACATACCCTACCTGTCCAAAGTCTTAGGCAAGTACTAACCCACTCCTTTTTCTATGTATATAATTCCTAAAATGTTCCTGTTTTACATAGTGTGTCTCACAATTAAAAATAATCTTATTCCATTTACAGTAGGAGAAAACCAAAAGTAATTTTTAGCTAATGCTTCCAAAGATGACATTTGGTGTTCTCTGGGTTATGTCTATTTCTTGGGTTGCTCTGTCATTATAACATCTCAATGTTCTGTGATCTATGGACCATGCCAACCAACACACTTTGTTTTTAATAGTGGACAAAATCAAGAGAAAGGAAATGTATGTAAAAGAGTAAGCAGTGCTGCAAATGACCATGGGAAGTAAACTTGTCACTGCTTTTTTTTTTTTTTAATTTCTATTTATATAATTTTATCTTTGGCCAGAATATTCTCAGGTCATATTTCTTTATTTTTCTATCTTGTGAGTTGAACTCACTTATCTATTTCTTGTTATTGGAGCCTCTGTGGATCCTATTACATTGTCTTATTTAATATTTATTACTAGGCCTGCTATTACATGGAAACGTTCCAGAGTATTACTTGGGTTCTACCCATATTTCTGTAGCACAATCTCTATTTCTCCTTGATTATCAGGTCAGCCATTCTAGTAAAATATGTAACCCTGTTCTAGGAGAATTGAGAAGATATGCTTGTAGAAGTATCATTTTGCTAGATATATATATATATATATATATATATATACTTTCTTCTGGTTTCAATATCCACAAGAGTAGCAACCCTCCTGATTTCTATTACCATGATTAGTTTTGTTGTGGTTTTGCATTTTCTATAAATATAATCAAATATATTTTTTTAATTTTATATTTTTTAATATTTTATTTAAAATCCAATTAGTTAACATACAGTGTTAGTTTCAGGTGTACAATGTAGTGATTCAACACTTCCATACATCACTTGGTGCTCATCACAGCAAGCGCAAGCCTTAATTCTCCTCATGTAGCTTACACATACCCTCTCCCCCCTCCCCTCTGGTAACCATCAGTTTGTTCCCTATAGTTAAAAATTCTGTTTCTTGGTTTGTCTCCCTTTCTCTTTTTTCCCCCTTCGTTCATTTGTTTTGTTTCTTAAATTCCATATATGAGTGAAATCATATGGCATTTATCTTTCTCTGACTTATTTTACTTAGTATAATACTCTCTAGCTCCACCCATGTTGTTGCAAATGGCAAGATTGCATTCTTTCATGGCTGAGTAATCCATTTATTATTCGATGGGCACTTGGACTGTTTCTTTAATTTGGCTATTTTTGTTTTGCTTTGTTTTTCGTTTTTTGTTTTTTTGGTGTGTGTGTGCCTGGCTTTGTTAGCTCAATATTATATTTGTGAGATTTATCCATATTGTGCTTAGTGAGCAATTATTTAATCCTTTTTTCTTCAAGTTATCCAACCAAACCATTACCCAGTGCCCAGAAATCAACATAGAGTCTGATTCCAGGCATCACACCTTTTAAACCAACTAAACGTCACATTCAAAATTCTACTTCTTATGAGGATTTTCCTTTTCCACTTGTGGTCGAGGCCAGTCCTAAGAGAGGAAGTCAAAGTTGTCTATTTCTGAGTAATGACAACTTACAGAATGAAACATGTATGCATTATGTTTTATATTTATAATTTTTAATTTTTACTCATACAGTTATTAATTATCCCTTATAGTTTGAGTTTGAGGAGAGGGGAGTTCCTCTGAGAGGAGATGGTATACTGAGACTGTGATAAACTTATTCATATAACTCACTGGCACCTTCAGAGGGGGCTAGGGACTTTCACATATACATTGGCACATAATGGTGGAATACTCCTACTCATGCCCAAATGTATGGTTAGGCAGATCAAAAAGCCCTGAGAACATGATGCACTTGGGTGTCCCAAGTCAACATATTCAATTTTCCCTGAAGGGACAAGTATTATTTTTAGGGTTTTTTTTGTTTGTTTGTTTTGTTTTTTTTTAAATTAGAATATTTAGAATTGTTAAAGAGACAGTTTTAAAAAATCCAAATCTCAGGATTACCTGCTATCATAATCTTATCAGTGTGTCCTGCTTGATACTGATCTGCCATCAATACTTCTCTCAGCATTGGGTCTGTTAGGTCATAAAGAAAGAGTGGTAGAGCTATTGAGTCTAGTCTTGACCAGCTCAATTGCCTTCTTTTTCTCTGAACTCTAGTAAACGTTGAAAGATTTTCAAATAACAGAGTACATGGTAATAGTAGAACAACTTTTTTGGATGTTGGTTTAAGGAACAACCCAGCTTTCACTTTAGGGGAAAAATGCAAACATGCTGAGGTCTGCAGAATTCCCACAATTTACGTACATGCCCTGTATGATCTATTGCTCTTAGTGTGGGTGGAACTTGTGAAGAGGAGATCTCACTACTATTATATGGCAAAAAGGTGGGCCTAACCTAATCAAGAGAGTCATTTAAAACCAGAAGAGGGTCAAAAGGTAAAAAGAAAAAAATAAAATAAAATTATAAAATAAAAACAGAGTGCTTTCCCCAGCTGAATGCAGAGAAGGATGTCTCACAGATACTCATGTGCTGAAAGCAACTTACTCTGTTTTAATTTGTGTTCCATGGAAAATGTAATTGCTAGATCAATAAAAGCATACCAGTTGCTAAGGCATATATTTGCATGCTTTAATAAGTAGAATGTATCTGGATAGCTGGCACAGTTGGATTTACTTAATAAGTTTACAGTAATTGATTATTAAGGATTTATTAGTATTTTGCAGTAATTAAATTAGTTGAAAGAATAGGGATATGCTATGAATCACAGGGTTGGCATCTTTCAAGTTTTTGAAGTTGGCAAAAATCTTTAATTCCCACAGGGATGGAAAATAACATTTTATTGTTTTTATTGTTATGCACATGAGTATATCTTTCCTGTCATAAGTTGACTAGACACCAAAAGTTAAGTAGCCAATGTGGGAGTGCTACTATGTACTAAATATCCCATTCTACTTTTCCACTCAGGAATTGATAAAATGACCACATTGGATTCAGAAACTCACTGCAATTAATGTGTGACAAATTTTGTTAGATTTTAAGTTATCACTTTCCTCCTCATAGTACTCATTCTGTACAGTGAACTTCATTTAAAGTCCGGGTTCCCAGGAATTAGTACTAGTCTGAAGCTTAGATCCAATTGCCTTTAAAGTTTTCCTCTCTTCAGTACATGGGATATAGAGTCCCAATTTTTTGGAGAAGGGTAAAAGAAAGACTAAAGGATGGCAAAAAGTATACATGCATTTTTTTTTTCTTTTTTTTCCATTCATGTTTTCTTAAGGTATTCTTTTTTTTTTTTTAAATTCTCATTTTTTGTTTATTTGTCCTTTTCAAAGCTTTTTGGACTCTTTATATTTGGTACCTTTTCAATTAATGAAATGTTAGAGTTTAAAAATATTGTGACAGTAACTATTATGATACTCAAATTAGACCTTTTTGATATTTGAGCACAAATCTGAAGGAGGTCCAGGAGTAAGCCATATGGATAACTGTGAATAGAAATGTCTGCACAGAAGAAATAGCTTATGCAAAGTCCTGAAGCATGTTCCAAGGAACAGCAACAAGACCAAGGTGGCTTTAGTGGATTAAAAAGGAGAATAATAATAAGAGATGAAGTCAGATATATAATAAAGGCCTAGGCTGTGTAGGGTCTTATAAACCTTTTTTACAGCCTTGTATTTTTTTGCTGAATAGTAGGAGAAGCCAAACAATGGTTTTGAAGATAGGTTTGGCATAATTAAACTTATATTTTAATTGGATCAAATGGACTATTGTGTGTAGAATAGATTGTGAAGAGAAGAGGAGAAATAAGAGGTTTTTGCCTGTAATCCACTTTTAAGGTAGCTAAGACTTTTTAATTTTTTAGATTTAGCCACACAATCTAATTTAATTGATTACCAATATAAGATAAATTTATTTAAAACTATACATATATAGTTATACACACACACACATATATATATGTAAATGATTGTATAGGTTTATTGAACAATATCCTGGAGCAGCTCAAAGATTTAAAGAACAGATTATCTAAGACAAATATCACAAAAGACAGAGATCAGGCAGTTTTGGAGAACCCTGCAGCCAGTCTCCAAAATTCCTCTCTGTGGTACACTGTGAATTCAGAACTTTACAATCCAGAATATCCACTCATGATTGAAATTGTTGAAAGTGAAAAGCAGTGGCTCAGCTTGGGTCAGGAATACTCTCAAACCTATCACTGAGGATGGAAATGTGAGTGACCATTGTTGGCCCAGCCTTAATTACATGGCACTATGGCTTAGGTAAATAGAGTCTGCTTCCTAGGGAAGAGATAGAAATCATGGCAGGCAAAATAATGTAATATATCATAATATCATATCATATATATATATATTATTATAATATAATTATTAATCATACAGTGAGAAATTTAAGAACAAAGATACTCCTATTTTTGTTTTTTTAAGATACTTCTATTTTTGAATTGATGCTTATAAAGTTATATGTAATTACAATTTATATATGAATCTTTTAACATTAATTTACTTTTTTAAAGTAAGTAAATGTGAATATTGACAAAAATTCTTTCACAATTAATTCATGCTTTGTTAATCTACAGTGTTTGCTCTGTTTTAGTTTTGGGAAAACCATATCTTTTGTTTGATATTTATCATTTGCTTTCCTTATATTTTAATATTCTTTTTTTTTGTCATTCTGTCACTTTAAATTTTTTCTATAGTGTCGCTATTTCTTAAGTTTCTCAAGTTTTTATTTTTACATACTGAAACAATATTACAAAGGCTCACATCTCTTTTTTACTGCCTCTGACAACACTGCTTAAATTATTGGCTGACATTTCTCATCACAGCTATATTCTGTAATGGTGAAATAAAGAGCAAATATTTGTTCGGTTATTTTTACATCCTATAGTGCATGCATTTATGGAGGAACAACAATAATGATATCAAACTTTAACACATGATCCTCAAGACATATTTTTATTTATTCATACTTGAATAAAAAAACACTTTTCTGGTACTAGAGAACAATCATGACATCTAGATTGTCCCAGCTCAATTATAATCAGTATTGATGCCAAGATAATTCTAGTAGGTATTCATAAATCAGTAGCTTGCTTTCTAGAAAACCTGCCTCTAAAACCAACAGAATAGATTTTGGTCATTGACAGTTTCCTTAGCTAATGCTGTCAGCATTGGCTTATTATTAAATTATCCCAGATTCTCTTCATGGTCAGTTTTTATTTCTTTGGTCTCAGGATTGATAGAAATTTATTTTTCCTAGTCATCGAAATTTTCTGGGAAGTATAAAGATAAGTTTAGAGAATGGGTCTCAAAATCTTGCCCATAAATTATCTTCAGTTCTCTTAAGGGAATTTTCCTTTTATACCATGAAAAGAAACTGAGAATTGTAAAATCTGTTCAATCTGTTGGTTGAATAGTATAGTAGACTTGTATATAGTAGACTTACATGGCAAAACCACTGGGCTAACTTTCAGGAACAATTTTCATTCCTTCTCCCCAAGTACAAATACAAAAACAGGAAAATATACCAAAGTACATGTGTTTTAGGCATGAAGAAAGCAAGCAAGTCAGGACTTGAGGAACTAGGGTCCCAAAGAGTAAGGAAACAGACTGAGGTGAGCCCAGCATCCTATGGCAATTTCCCCTCAAGGTATTTGTCAATTAAATGTGGCTTGGCACTAAGTGGATAAAAAGTTGAACAGAAAGTGGTACCCAAGGATGAAGGAACTTAGCTGAGCTTTCAACAGCCTCTTAGGACAGAGACAAACTTAGTGTTCACGACTACATTCAAGAGCTGGCTGCACTTGATTTTTTTTTTTTAAGATTTTATTTATTTATTTGACAGAGAGACAGATAGTGAGAGCAGGAACACAAGCAGGGGGAGTGGGAGAGGGAGAAGCAGACTTCCCGCTGAGTAGGGAGCCTGATGCGGGGCTCGATCCCAGGACCCTGGGTCATGACCTGAGCCGAAGGCAGGCACTTAACAACTGAGCCACCCAGGTGCTCTGCACTTGATTTTTGACAGAAAGGAAGTACATTGAAGTGGTTCCAAATTTCTGTACTACCTTTTCCTCAAGACATTATCCAATTCATAAGCATCCAAGAAAGAAGCAATCAGGAAACAACAACTAAGATGGTAAATGGGCCTGGTTTAGATAAAAATTAGAGGTTAAACCAAGGAGGAAAAGTCTTATTAAAAATCCCAAGTAGAACCCTAGAGGAACAGACTAGGAGCAATCACAAAAAAGAAATAGACCAACTTTTAAAACAATTTTACTTCAGATTGAAAAGGAGATATATCCTTACTCTAATTGCTTACTATAAGTAAAAATAAATACTCTCTGGAAGATGACAATTCAGTTAAGCTTCAAATATACAATCTTATACACACAGTGCTCAGTATACAATAAACAATTTTCAGGAATGGTAGGAGATGGGGTCAAATTTTATATTACAAAATATAAAATAAAAATTAGACTTGCAGGTAACCCAATATTGGAGTTATCAAAACACTTATTTTAAAATGTACTTAGTATATAAAGAAAATGGGATCAAGGTGTAATGTTCATGACTGAGCTTAAAAAAAAAAAATCAAGTGATAATTCTAAAACTGGAAAAAAAATACCTATAATTGAAAGCTAAAGAAAAGGCTTAACAGCAGATTAGAAACAGCAAGAAAAGAGGATTATATTATCAGTATATATGATGATAGACAATTTTTAAATGGAGACATGGATGTAAAACACAGAAAAGAAGAAGTTGAATATAACAAACATAGTATTAACATTTGTTTGGAAACCCAGAAGGATAGAAGCAAGTATATGGGCAGTGACAATATGAGAGAAGAAACTAGCCCAAATTTTCTGAAAGTGATGAAAGATATTAAGCCACAGATTGAAAAGATTGATAAACCCCAAGTGGAATGAATAAATAGAAAACATGTCTAAACACATCATAGAAAAAAAAAAAAAGACAGGGAAAATAAGCAACCCACTTAAAAAAAAATAAAGACATATTTAACAGAATAGTAAGACTGAGAGGTATCAGTTCAGCAGAAACAATGGAAGAAAGAAAACAAAATAAATATCTTTAAAGAAATGAGTTAAAGCTTCTAATGAACTTGCATTGTCTGGGAATAATAGCTATACTGCTTTATATTAGACTGCTCTAATTGAAAGATTATTGTTATAATTTCTAGGATTCTAAGGGAAGAATAAAATAACCCAACTAAAAGAGAAGAGACTATAGATTGGTAAAATACTTCAATAACACAAAAGATAGTAAAAGAAGAGAAAAAAGGGGACATAAAAGACTGGTGCAAATAGCAAAACAATAGTAAGGTAGTAAATTCAAAGTCAGACTTAAATGTATCCTTATTTACATTAAATGTAAAACAAGTGCTCAGTTGCAATATAGTAGGAATAAATAACTGTCAAAATGTATTTCACTAAAATCCAACTATATGTTGCTTAGAAAGTAATATAAAAATATGAATACAAAAAAACTAAAAAGGATAGAAAAATATTCCATGCAAATATGAACCAAAAAGAAGATGGTTAAGCTATCAGAGCAGTTTAATATCAAAGCAGCACAACATAAGGCAAAAGCATTAATAAAGATAAACAAAAACATTTTCTAATGGTAAAGGGATCAACCAAGGAAGAAGATATAATAAATCTAAATTTTTAGGCATCCACAAAATACCCTTAAAATTTATGAAGGAAAATCTGACAAAATGAAAGGAGAAATAAGTCAAAAATCATAATAGAAGTTTTAAATCAGCATTCTTTAAATCTTACAGAACAAACAGACATAAGTAGGTAAGGATATAGATTAGGGATTGACAAATTACAAACTATGGGTCAAATCTGGCCAGCAGCTATTTTTGTATGATCCACAAGTTAAGAATGGTATTTATATATATATATATTTTTAAAGATTTTATTTATTTATTTGAGAGAGAGAATGAGATAGAGAGCATGAGAGGGGGTAGGGTCAGAGAGAGAGGCAGACTCCCTGCTGAGCAGGGAGCCCGACGTGGGACTCGATCCCTGGACTCCAGGATCATGACCTGAGCTGAAGGCAGTCGCTTAACCAACTGAGCCACCCAGGCGCCCAAAGAATGGTATTTATATTTTTAAAGGTTGGAAAAAATCAAAAGAATAATATTTTATGAAAATGAAAATTATATGAAACTCAAATAGCACCTTCCATAAATTTTATGGAACATAGTCATGGTCATTTATTTGCATACCATCTATACCAGCTTGCACACTACAGTGACAGAATTGAATAGTTATGACAGAAACCATACATGGTACTCATCTCTTCAATGGAATATTATCAATTTTAGTGATAGAGTTATAATTAGATTTTTCCTCTTGGCTCTCAAAGCCTAATTGACATATATAAAATACTAACCTCAAATGCATATTCTGTTTTCCCAAAATCTATAAAGGAAATTTCAAAAATTTTTACATTGAAATCTTACAGAATATGCCCATTGATCATAGTCTAATTGAGCTAGAAAACAAGTGCAAAATGATAATCTTTTTAAGTTTATAAATTAAGCTATACATTTCTAAAATCTTGGATCAAAGAAGAAATAACAAGGGATGCCTGGGTGGCTCATTCGGTTAAGCATGCAACTCTTGGTTTCAGTCATGATCTTGGGTTCATGAGATTGAGCCCCTCGTCGGGCTCCATGCTCAGCAAGGAGTCTACCTGAGGTCCTCTCCCTCTACCCCTCCCCCTGCTTGCTCTCTCTCTCTCTTTCTCAAATAAATAAATAGAATTATAAGAAAAAAATAACAGTAAATGTGGCTAAATTGTGCTTAAGAAGAAATTTATATCCTTAAATACATATAAGAAGAAAGTGTAAAAACCCACTATTTAAGCATCTCTCTGAATAAGTTAAAGTACAAAAGATACATGAGTCAAAAAAGCAGAAGGAAGAAAATAATAAAGATAAATATACACAACAGAGGGTAATTTCTATTAAAATTTATTTAAAAGAGAAAAATTGATAAACTGCTGACAAAGTGATTAATACTAAAGAGGAGCATCACTACAGATACTATAGTAATTAAAAATGATTAGTGGATATTTTGAACAGTTTTATAGCAATAAATCTGAAAATTTAGATAAAACTGCTCATTCCTAGAAAAACAGGACTAACAAAGAAAAAAATGGTTAATCCAATACCTGTTAAAGAAAGTGAAACTTAAAATCTTCTCATAAAGACAACTCAAGGCACAAATAATTTCACTTATGATTTCAAACAAACATTAAGAAGCGGTAAGATCAGTTATACATAAAACCAACCACTGATGAGAAAAAGGAAATACTTTCCAATTCATTCTGTCATACCAGCATAATCTCTATAGCAAATGTGACATTAAAAGGAATGATATTTATGTACATATATTCACAAATACTTTTAAAAGGAGCAAAGACTTCCATCATATATAAAAGGATGTGAAAGTTGAATTTTGTTCAGAAATACTTTTTAATTATATACAACAAAAAAGTAATTCATTACATTAATAGATTTAAAAAAACCCTTCATGCTCCTTTCATTGGATATTTTAAAAGGATTTGATAAAACCTAAATCCCCTTGTAATTTAAAATAACACAGCAAATCATAAATAGAGAAGAAATGTTAAAATTTACAAAATGTTGTGAAAATCTAACAAATAACTAATTTGATGTTAGAAAAATGAAATCATTTCTACCGGATATCAGGAACAAGAAAAATATGACCATTCTTATTTCTATTCAGAATTCTACTAGAGATATGTCATATTGTGATTTATAAAGATACATAGATTGGGTCTTCCTCCCCATTTCTAGCACAGAGCTCCTAAAATTTTGGCATTTCTGTGGCTAGAGGTTGAATCAATCACGAATGTCTAATGATTTAATCAACCATGCCTATGTAATGAAGTCTCCATAAAAACCCAATAAGATAGGGTTCAAAGAGCTTCTGAGTTGGTGAGCATGTAGACATTTGCGGAAAATGGCGTACCTGGGGAGGGCATGGAAGCTTCACACTCTTTCCCCAAACTAAATTGCTTGGTGGTGTGGGGAAACTATTCCTCCCACACATACTGGAATTGATGATCAGAACCTTTAAGCTACAACAAAACCATAAAGAGAAAAAAAAATGTTCAACGTTCAAAAAGGAAGGAACAGCACTTTTAGTATTTATTATCTTGTCTTGATAGTTGTATACACAGAAAACTAAAAAGAATGTACAGGTGAAATATCACAATTAATAAGAGGTTTTTTTGTAAGGTAACTAGATATAAAGTCAGTATAAAAATGAATTATATTGGGGCTCCTGGGTGGCTCAGTCATTAAGTGTCTGCTTTCGGCTCAGGTCATGATCCCAGGGTCCTGGGATGGAGCCCCGCATCAGGCTCCCTGCTCCGCGGGAAGCCTGCTTCTCCCTCTTCCACTCCCCCTGCTTGTGTTCCTTCTCTCTCTGTGTCTCCTTCTGTCAAATAAATAAATAAAATTTTAAAAACAATGAATTATATTTTTATATCCTAACATAATACACTTAACAGTTGCAATGTCAAATGATGATGTTTCAATATAATTTTTAAAATTTCAAAGATCTGGGGCACCTGGGTGGCTCAGTTGGTTAAGCGTCTGACTCTTGATTTCAGCTCAGGTCATGATCTCAGGGTTGTGGGACTGAGCTCGGCATGGGCATCAGGCTCCACACTGAGTGGGATGTCTGCTTCTCTCTCTCTCTCTCTCTCTCTCTCAAGTAAATAAATAAATCTTTTAAAAAAATAAAATAAAATTTCAAAGATATGTAAAGAGGACTAACAAAAGAAGTGCAAATCCATGACAAAGAAAACTCTAAAGCATTCCTGGCAGAAATTGAAGAAGATTTAAATGAAGGTCAATACCAGCTGGTCCGATGGTAGTGGGTTATCAGAACTTATTAACATTAAATGAAGGTCAATACCATATACATGGAAAGATTCTTAATTGAAATGTATCAACTTCTCCTATTTGATCTATGGAAACAGTTCAATGTCAATTATAACCCTAGCTTTCGTGGAGCAAAGTGAAAAATTGATATTACAATTCATATTCAAGTCAGTGGAAAATGTAGAACAAAGGCATTCAAAAAGAAGGAAGGGGGAGACATGACAAGGGTAAAGGAAGGGAGAAGAAATGAGGAGGGGGAGGAGTTAAAGAAGGAGAAGTTTAGAGATGTACACTATCACATATAAAGTATTTTTTATAAAGTTATTGCAATTAAGACGGTGTTATTGGTATAGGCTTGGAAAAATGGAGAGATAAAAAAAAATCTGGAAGTTCAGAAACAGCCCCCTTCTAATATACAGACACTTGATTTTAAGACAAAGTTGAAACTCCAGGGAAGTAGAGAAAGGAAGGTCTTCTTAGTAAACGATTGCATATCCATAGGGGGAAACAAAGAGTATCCAAGCACAGCATAAAATCCAGATAGGTTTTCTTTTGTTTGTTTGTTTTTTGTTTTTTGTTTTTTTTTTTAATCTACATTGTGAAAGGTTGAAATACAGAAATTTAGAGGAGGATTTCTCAACAGTGACATTATTTATAGTTTGGACTTGATAATTCTTTGTTGTGGGACTGCCCAGTTCATTGTAGGATGTTTAGTATCATCCCTGAACTCTACCCATTAGATGTCAATAGCATAAATCCCTGGGTGTGATAGTCAAAAATATCTCCAGATATTGCCAAATATACCCAGAGAGGTATGTGGTATGTGTGTGTGTGTGTGTGTGTGTGTGAAATCATGCCTGTTTGAGAACCATTGATCTAAAAGATAAGATGGGAAATTAATCATGACCTTGGAGTAGGCAAAATTTTCTTATTTGGGTAAAAAAATGATAATGGGAAAGATTGTTAAACTATAGTACATTGAATTTAAACATCTGTTCATCAAAAAACCCATTAAGTGAGTGACTAAGCTAGCTACAAAATCAAAGAAAGTATTAACAATACACATAGAAGAAAGAATACATAATAAGATTATATAAAGAATTTCTGTATCAATTGGGAAAAGAAAGATAACACTCTCTCCTTCCCCCCACCATAGATTTATACATACAGAAAGCCTAATGCCCAATAAATTATACGCTTGGTTAAATGCCCAATCAATTACAAATTATATGAAAGAGTTTCAACCTCATTAATAATGAAATAAATGTAAATTAAAACCCAAATGAGATACCACTACATAGTCATGGGAATGACTACAAATTAATAAGACTGACAACACCAGATGTTGACAAGGGTTAGAATCAAATGGTGTCATAAAATGCTGGAGGGAGTATAAATTAATACAATGACTTTGGAAATCTTTTTGGCAATATCTACTTAAGCTGATCTTAGAACTTAGCAGTTTTATTCCTAGGCCTGCACATAACACAATGTTTATAAATGGATACCAAAATTCATGTACAAGAATTTTCAAAGCAGCATTATTCATAATATCTAAAACTAAGAAAACCTGAAATGCCCATCAATGATAAAATGGCTAAATAAATAGGTATATATTTATATAATGGAGTACATTTCAGCAATTAAAATGAATTAAATTCTGATAAATTCAATAATAAGAATAAATCTTACAAACATAATGGTAGTCAAAAGTAATTTCTGTATGACTTAGGACTGTGATTGGGTTGGGTAAGTAGTGGTTTAGTAGGCCTAAGGGGAAATGAGGGTGGATTCTGGAAAGCTGGTATTGTTCTCTATTTTATCCATCTACAGTGATTACAAAAATATGTTCACTTAGTATTTGTTCATTGATCTGTATATTTAACATTTGTTTCATTTTCTATATGTATATTATACTCGACTAAGACAGTTCATTAAAATTGGCTGTGGAACACCAAACAAACTTTAAGATGAAATAAGGTACATTTTACCAAAAGGTCTCCAAGAAACTTTACTGATAATCACATATAAATATATAAAAAATCTATTTTGTATAAAAGAGAGTTTTGCACATGCATATATGAATGTAAATAAATGCAGTAGTAATGACTGAAAAGAGGCATAATAAAAATGTCTATTTCTGAGGAATTGAGTGCAAATAAAGAAGGAAGAATTTACTTTTTATGCTTTTGAATTTATTTTATGCTTTTGATTTTTAAAATATATTTAATCTTTTATGAAACTTTTAATTTATCACTTGTATATTGAAAAGGGACTGAGAGGGGCACCTGGGTAGCTCAGTCTGTTAAGCGTCTGCCTTCTGCTCAGGTCATGATCTCAGGGTCCTGGGATTGATGGTTTACCCCCACCCCACTTTGGGCTCTCTGCTCAGTGGGGAGTCTGCTTTTCCCTCTTCTCTGTCTCTCAAATAAGGTAATAAAATCTTTAAAAAAAAAAGAAAGAAAGAAAGAAAAGGGGCTGGGGTAGATATTCAACAAAACCAAAATTATTGCTTGTGAATTGAAGTGGTGAGAGGACATGATATAGACAATTGTTAACTAGATTGATCTCTAAAAAGAAATTGTGGAAAGCATGATTTAATGCCCAGAATAAGTTCTCAGTGGTACTGAATATTCACTGGTTATAAAATAATTATCATCAACACATTTTGGGGTCATCTGATATCAGAGAAAAAAGACATTCTTGTTTGCCTTTTTTCAAATCCTATTAGAGATGTGACTTCTGTTGTTCCTGCTGCAAATATTATAACCTTGAAAGCTTATGTTAAACCGAAAAAAATGGAAAAGATAGAGCCTACAATACTTTTAAAGCTATATTTTCTTCTTACTAATATATCTTTAAGTTTCATTATTGAAATAGAATCACTGTTCTGGACTTTTGCTACCTAGTCAGTTGTATCAAAAAGTTTAATATATGGTTAGGTTGATAAGCCAATAATGTTCTAAGCCCAGAATTCCTGGTTGACTCCTTTAGATTTTAAATTTCAACTCTATTCCCATGGTTCTGACTATAACAATTAGGGACACATTAAATTAATAAATGATACACTCTATCAAATGGTTATCACTTTATTTCCTACAACTTCATATCTACTGAGCTGTTTCAGGATTTAGTGTTCTTAATAATTTTTAAGAACATGTATTTTGGTCTAGGTATTCTAAAATAATGCAGTTCTTTTTTAAAAAAGGAAAATATTTTAATTCACTGATTATTATAATCAAATTTTACTCTACATAGTTACTTGAAATTCAAATTTGATTAAACATTTGAGTAAGTGAAATATCTTCAACTTATACTAAGCACTTTTTTTCCTTTAGGTTAAAAGTGATATATAATAAGGAACGTTATTAAGATTTTAAAGCATGTGTTTCTTAAAGTAGTTGCCATTTGTCTCAGTTATGAATAGGCTTACTTGGGATCAACCATGTGGCTCTGGATTATTTTAAGGTTATAATACAAAACACATTTGAAAAATTATTGCTAATGCTCCCCCATTACTAACTGCAGATTATTTATTACATCAAAAGTTTGAATCAAAATTAACTGGCTACCTGTTTCTTTCATTAGAAAATTGTTTAGTATCCTGTTTTCCAATTTGTAAAGGATCTTGTTAGAAAATATATTAAAATAATGCCTATGTCAACATTTAACTCTGGTTAAAACATAAATAGTAAGAATGTTTTTTATAAAATTTTATTACAATGGACTTGGCTTTATTTACAAGATTATGTAATGGAGTATTGCAGGTTAATTCAAATGCTTTAATTAAATGGTCATAGGTGAAGAATCACTATGTGAACTTTATTTTTAATATCCTTTGTCGAGTATGTTGTCAGAAATACATTAGGAGGGAGAGTTTGAGGTAATTATGGTTGAGTTTAAATAGTTTTCTAAGAAAAATGTCAATCTGAGTCTTCCATTATGTGACTTTTTTCTTTGTTTTTCTTTCTCTATAATTAGTGTTTAAATGAAATGCATGTTTTTTCATAAAAATATTTTATCATTAAATATTCAAATATCTTAAGGATATTTAAATAGGATGTGATTATTTAATAGCAGAGGAGACATATAAGAGTAAATATTTTCTTAATTCCTTTAATGTTAAACAAGAGCAAATGCAGAAGATACTAATAAAAATGCATGTTACACAAATGATTATCTGCTATAAAATAGCAAACAATTTGAAGCAATGCAGGCTTATAACTATGTGCTGCGTGATTGTTCTCAATTCACATTACTAAAAATCTAGAATAGAGCTATTACTTGAAACTCCATGCAATGCTAAATTAATATCATACATGTTTTGTGGCAGGCCTATATTTCTTGAATTGAGTTTATTATTTTTATGGGAGTAAACTGGCACACAAGTTCTTAAATCCATTAGGGTTTTGTAGTGTATATTTTAGAATTTTGAATAAACTTGTTACTATATTGAGTTATTTAAATATACTAATAGAACAGCAATAATTCAATGTGCTTAATATCTTTCCATGTAAAATATTAAATGATTACAACATAACTTAATTGAAAAAAGATATGGAGACTAGTTTTCCAAATGGTATTGCTAAATCTCAAATTTGAATTTCAGATTATTTAACCAAACTCAAGTACTGTCCCATTATAAATATGTGTGTATGTGTTTGTTATATAAATATGCCCATGTATTTGTATAATGTCCAAAAAAAGTAGTAAAGTAGTAAATCTCTCAAGAACAAAACGCATGCATAAAGATGAAAACTGCTCATTAAAGTAGAAAGAATTCGGGCGCCTGGGTGGCTCAGTTGGTTAAGCGACTGCCTTCGGCTCAGGTCATGATCCTGGAGTCCCTGGATCGAGTCCCGTATCGGGCTCCCTGCTTGGCAGGGAGTCTGCTTTGCCCTCTGACCCTATCCCCTCTCATGTGTTCTCTCTCATTCTCTCTCTCTCAAATAAATAAATAAAATCTTTAAAAAAAAAGAAATAATTCAAATACTATATAATCATAAGATAAAGAGAACCAGTTTCAAGTAATTAAAACTTGTATCTCCACATATAATCTGTAAGCATAGGGTACAGGGCAGGATTATAGTATGTGCATTAAGAGAAATATTTAAATTTAACTCTTTAATTACAACTGTAAATTCAAATTAGACTTATTGTTATTTAACTGTTTTAATATTTTATTATTATATTTATTATATTATCAAATATAATAATAGATTTATTATATTTTATTATTAATATTTTAATATTTACTAACAGATACTTTATTTTATTTTATTTTATTTTTTAAAGATTTTTTATTTTTTTATTTTATTTTTAAAAGATTTTATTTATTTATTTGAGAGAGAGAATGAGAGACAGAACACGAGAGGGAAGAGGGTCAGAGGGAGAAGCAGATCCCCCACAGAGCAGGGAGCCTGATGTGGGACTCGATTCCGGGACTCCAGGATCATGACCTGAGCCAAAGGCTTAACCAACTGAGCCACCCAGGCACCCACTAACAAATATTTTAATCAAAAAAATCACAATTATGAGTCCTTTATGGACCCTGTATTAGTTGTCTATTGCTGAGTAGCAAATTTTTCCAAAATTTAACAGCTTAAAACAAATATTTATTATCCGTACTGTGTGTGTGGACAAGGAATCTGGGTGCAGCTTAGCCAGGTACATTTAGCTCAAGAGCTCTTGTGATTTTGCAGTCAAGCAGTTGGCCAATGCTGCATCCTTTGGAAGATTGACAATAACCAAAGAATTGGCTTAAACAGTCACTTACTTGGTTGTTGGCATGTGTCTGTTCCTTGCAGGCTTTTGGATTCAGAACCTCATTTCTTTACTATGCTATCTGGGCCTCTCCATAGCTGGAGTCTTCTCACAAAATGGCAACTTATTTCCCCTAGCATGAAAGATCCGAGAGAGATTTAGAGAATTGGCAATATGGAAGCCCCAGTCTTTTTTAGCTTAATCTTGGTAAATGATGTGTAACATTCCATCTGTCATATTCTTCTCATTAGAAGTGTGTCAGTAAGACCTGTGTACACTCAGTAGGAAGGGAGTACATGAGGACATGAATACCAGGAAGGATCATTGGGAATCTTCTTAGAGACTGCCTACTATAAACTCTCAATTTTCTCTCAATCTCTAGGATTTTAACTTTTTTTAGAGGTTATATATATTGTACATTTCTCTTGGCCTGAAATATATGAATGTGTAATTTGGTGGCCTTCAAACAATAAGAGAAATTTAGGTATAAAATTTTGTGTGACATCAGTTTCCCGAGAAAAATCTTAAGAGTGGTCTTTATAATATTTCTTTGCATTCTGAGATTCTAAGATTTATACGTTTTAGCACTGTGTCCATTCAAATTATTATTGTCTCAATACAGCTTTGAATTTTGCCAATCCACCATTTCTTAAAATCATTACGGCCCTTTGACCTGCCCTCACTATATTTTACCATTTGAAATGACAAAACCTTTTCTTATCTAGACTTAAAGTCATATTTTGTTTTATACAGAGATTTTGTAAATCCTTTAATTTAACTATCATTTTTGGCATGCCAGTCTCATATTAGTGCAAATACTTTCCAGATTCTGACATTAGGTACACTGTCAGGGGATAGTTTGTACTGAAGTATTTTGACAATTTTTTTTTTCCTTTTGTTTGTATATAATTAGTATTTTGGAGTCCTAATTTCAGACAATGCTTTTAACAATAACTATTCTTTGTAAAAATTATTTTCTCCATCAGAAAAGGAAAGAAAAATCAGTGTTTTGTGTGTATTTTTGCTTGTGTGCCATAGAAATCAGGAAATTCTGAATCCATTTGTAGGGGCCAAGGGCAGGCAGCCTAAGGTGGGCCACAATGACACACAGATTATGTTTAGCTGAAAATAATAAAGGCCCAAAAGACACAGAAAGAAACATTGACACCTCCTCCTTCCCCAGCAACTGCCTAAAAGAATTTAAGAAACAAAACAAATGAGCAAAGGGGGGGGGAAAAGAGAAAGAGGCAAACCAAGAAACAGACTCTTAACTATAGAGAATAAACTGATGGTTACAAGAGGGGAGGTGGGTGGGGGGATGGGTTAAATTGGTGATGGGAATTAAGGGGTGCACTTGTTAAGGATGAGCATTGGGTGACATGTGGAAGTATTGAATCACTTTGTTGTACACCTGAAACTAATATTATACTGTATGTTAACTAACTGGAATTTAAATAAAAATTTAAAAAATTTAAAAACTGTTTTATAGTTGTCTTTTTTCGCTCTCTGGTTAATGTCTTTTGTGCATAAACATTTTTTATTCTTTTTTTATAAAGATTTTATTTATTTATTTGACAGAGAGATACACAGTGAGAGAGAGAACACAAGCAGGGAGAGTGGGAGAGGGAGAAGCAGGCTCCCCGCCGAGCAGGGAGCCTGATGCGCGGTTCCATCCCAGGATTCTGGGATCATGACCTGAGCTGAAGGCGGACGCTTAATGCGTGAGCCACCCAGATGCCCCAACATTTTTAATTCTGATAGAATTCTACTTTTTTTTTTTTCCTTTTTCTGCTCATGCTTTGGTATGATATATAGGACACTATCGTGAAATATTTGTTCCTGAAGACACTTTTACAAAAAAAAAAAAAAAAAAAGTTTATTTTCGAGAGAGAGCGATCACATGAGGGGAGGGGCAGAGGGAGAGGGAGAGAGAGAGAGAAGCTTAAGCAGGATCCATGCTCAGTCTGCAGCCCTATGTGGGACTCGATCTCACAACCCTGAGATCATGACCTGAGCCAAAATCAAGATTTGGACATTTAACTGAATTAGCCACCCAGGTACCCTTATGAAAAAGGAAGAATTTATAGAAAGTACTTGCTCACTGAAGAAAGCTATCACCATAAATAACTATATTATAATATGAACTAGGTATCTTAGGGAAGAACCTAGCAAGGCCTATTTGATCAAAGTCCTCTCTATGTCTCATTGTTTTTGAATGGCTCGGCAAACTTTTGTTTACTAAACATGTACTCTTCTACATTTTTCTGTGAATTGCATTCCTTCCCTTTGAAGTACCCGACCCCTACCCCCTTCTTAGTTTGTGATGACATATATTCCTCATTTTTTAAAAAGATTTTTATTTATTTATTTGACAGAGAGAGACACGGGGAGAGAGGAAACACAAGCAGGGGGAGTGGGAGAGGGAGAAGCAGGCTTCCCGCCGAGCAAGGAGTCCGATGAGGGGCTCGATCTCAGGACCCTGGGATCACGACCTGAGCGGAAGGCAGACGCTTAGCAACTGAGCCACCCAGGTGCCCCTATATATAGTCCTCATTTTGACTGATTGTCTTTGGAATTTCATGTCTGCATGTATTCCCAGTATGTACAAAATTAAATTTTATTTTTTCACATTAATCTGTCTCATGTCAATTTAATTCTTAGTCTAGTAGAAGAATATTGGAGGACAGAGTAAAATTCTTCCTCTCCAACACATTCATTCTCATTTCCTAAACCTCTCTCTTAATTTGATTTAACAATTCACATTTAATTTGTTAAAAGTGTTAATATTATATATTTGATCCCTAATGAGTTATTAGCCTCTTCGTATTTTAATTAGTGCCTGATCTCACATCAGGCACAGAACAGTTGAAGGATACATACCTAAGAGAAACAATATTTTTGTATATGGGAAATGTTTAAAAATGTGTATAAACACGCATCACAACATGATATGAACATTATGCCTTCTCATTATGTTAATTTGTTTTACTAAGCTTGCTACTGACATGTTAAAAATGAGGTTTCAGAATGCTGTTCCATTTTGAATAATTTTTAAAGAGAGACTCAATGGCATTCTGGTTTGTTATCTGGCCAGAGAAACACCAGACCTAAGTATATTGTCAGGAAAAATGGCTGAAGTAGGAGAACTACGGGAGTATACTTGTGCTCCCATCAACCTCTCAGAGGGGAAACAAACCTGAATCCGAAAAAGTGATAGAATTGCTGGGATAGATAATGCTATATCAGTGAAAAATGATAAAACTTACGTTACAGTTGTCTTTGGTACCCGGAAATATGCAGGTATAGTATAAAGAAATCTAACCAACCATGCCAAAGTATTTTATGTCATTCTAAACATTCTATTCATGTTATACTTAGATCTGTGAATGAAAATATCTCCCCCACAATTTTATAATGGCAAATAAATAAAAATTATTTTGAAGTGGTTTTTTTTTGAAAAATGTGGCACACTGAAAAAAATATTTTTAGTAGTCTAATGGCCAAATAATGCCTTTGTTCAATTTATGCCTATAATTTACAATTGCTTAATGATTGCTAGTGGAAATATGTATATTTGGTGAATTATCTACTCTGTGCCAGACACCAGGGTATGTGCCATTTTTCAGATAAAATCTTAATAAAAACTTTATATCATTGTATCTTGATAAGCCTGTTTTCCAAGGAAGGAAATTGAGACTCACAGAGAATATGCAAGCTGACAAGGATGAGTTTTATAAATGACTGGGTTGATATTTAAGTCTCTATTGAGAGTTAAGGGAGATTATGGAGGTTATAGACTACTTCTATAAATAGAAGTTATGACCACTTCTTTAGAGGTGGCCAAATAGAGGTACTGGCGACAACTTCTATAAACTTCCTATCAAACATGTGCTTACATCTATTGTAGGATTTACATCACTGCAGTGAAAAATCTGTTATTCATCTTTTTCTGTCTTATAAGTGTCATGAAAAGTCTCTATTGCCCAACATATTGTAATTATTTAGTGTATTAGTACATTAGCAATACAAAGGATGAACGTTGAAGTAGGTCACAGAAGCTAAGGGAGTTTACAGAGAGGTTGGGGAAAGATGGTGAAGGGGTGGCTGAGAAGGACTTAATTTTATCAGGTTGATGGTTTTTAGAGTCACCCCAAATATAAAATGCTATTTAAGCAATATTAGCACCTGCCCTCAGTGGGTCATGTTAATTTGAAATAATAGCAAAGACTGAAAGTATAGTAATGCACTATTTATTTTTTACATTATCAATATTACACTGCTTTTAAATTTGTTCAGTTACCATAATTTCCTATTCTAGATATTGATTCTAAAAGTTCAAAATTATTTAAATTGCAAAAATAAATGACATTCCCATTTATTGCAATGCTCAATGCTCAAAAAACATGCTATGTGGTATTTACTTTATATTTGGACTATAACTTGGTAATATGACTTTCTTTTTTCCTTCACTAGCAGTCCAATTGCCTTTTTTTTTCTTTTACCTTGCTGAGAAAAGAAACATGCTTTCTTTAGTGTATTATGAAGATCTTCTAGAATGTGACTCTAGAGTATCTAGGCAATGCAATTTATTTTATTGTATATTTCTGTTTAAAGTAGAATTCTATATTATGTTCTTATTCCAACTTAGAATGATTCCTGTAAGGATTATTTCAAAGCCATCATCATGGGATTCTTTTTCATTTCCCCTTTTATGTTGTCTGTTTTTATGTAACCCACATATTCTGCTTTCCAGTTTCCTCTCCTTTTGAAAAGTATATCCTTCGTTTACTTTTTATATATGATTTAAAGTTGGCAAAATATTGAATTTCTTTTTTTTGAGTATAGTTGACAGATAATGTTACTTTACTTTCAGGTGTACAACATGGTAATTCAACATCTCTGCACTTCTTCAGAAGTTAATTACATGAGCGTTACATGTCAGGATATCTTAATTTGTTCTCATATATTTGTTTTGTTTTGTTTTGTTTTTTTGGATGGATATTGACTTTTAAGTTCAAAATAATTTTTTAAGATCTTTAGTTCATTGTTTTTCTAATATTTGGTTTGTCTGATAACAGGTCTCATGATATTCCAATTCTTATTTCTTTTGTATATTTATATTTTCCTATTTCTGATAGATGTGAGGATTTTCTGAAAATTCAGTAATATGTGGAAAATAGTGATCTTGTTCAATTCATCTTGCTTGATTCAACCTGTCTTTTGTTCTAATGATGCAAGTTTTTCTATAACTTGGAAAGTATTCTTTAGTGCTTGTTAGATATTATAGCTTTGTTCTCTAATCCTTTTATATTTTTCCTGTGGTGCCATTTACTTTTCTATTTGCTCAACATTCTTGGAGGTATACTTAATCTCTTAGGCTTTCTCCTGGTTTTATTACTGTATATACTTTTTAAATTTTTAAATGTTTATGAAACTTTTAGGATTTATTAATCAACTGATAAATAAAATTCAAAATGAACTCTTGAAATATCTTATTGAAAATAATACAAAAAAACCCACTTCCTTCTGAGTGTACTTATAAAGGTCTTTGCAAATGTTAAGCTAGATTTCACAGATGATCAATGATATAATCTATTTTTAAATGTGTTCAATATTTCAGAAATAACTTATATGTTAACATTTTCATAACACATTACAGAGAAAAATTATATGTGAGATTTGTCAATGGAAAGGGGATCTTGTGGGCAAAGTTTTTCAGAAATGTTACATCATTATAGATATTCACAATTGATATTATAGTATTAAATTTGAAAATATTTCAGTAAAGAATCCATTTGTTGTGGGGTGCCGGGGTGTCTCAGTTGGTTAAGCATCCACCTTCCGCTCAGTTCATGATCTTGGGGTCCTGCAATAGAGACCCATGTTGTGCCTTCCTCTCAGCAGAGAATCTGTTTCTCCTTCTCCCTCTGCCCCTCTCCCCTCCCGCTCATGTTCTCTCTCACTTGCTCTGTCTCTCAAAGAGATAAATAAATAAAATCTTTAAAAAATCCATTTGTTGTGGTTAATAAATATTTTTCAAAGATTGATACTGGATCATTTTTCAATGCTTGCTAATATTTCTGTTTTACTGGGTAGAAGAGTTGAATAATTTTCCCCAAAAATAATAGTTGTAGAAGGTCAATACAAATCTGAGTAAAATTGTTTTGCAAGAGTGTAGGTGTAATATTGTAAAAGAAAATAAAAGAGAAATATTTTGGAATTAAAGGTTTTTGTGGTTTTTTTTGAAGTGTTGTTTTGTTATATTTTTTAGAAGCATTTAGAAAAGCAATTTTGGGGGCGCCTGGGTGGCTCAGTTGGTTAAGCGACTGCCTTCGGCTCAGGTCATGATCCTGGAGTCCTCGGATCGAGTCCCGCATCGGGCTCCCTGCTCAGCGGGGGGTCTGCTTCTCCCTCTGACCCTCTTCCCTCTTGTGCTGTCTCTTCATTCTCTTTCGCAAATAAATAAATAAATAATCTTAAAAAAAAAAATAAAAAAGCAATTTTGCCTTGTATATTAATAGACAGGACTTTGTTCCCTTTCTGGACAATGGAATATACTTAACATGTTTCAGAATAAGCAATAAGATATGACCTTATTTGACAGAGATATTAAATATTAAGTTTGAGTCACTCTGTGTCACCGACGACTTAGTGAAAGAGAGAGCTCAGGTCTGGGGCGCCTGGGTGGCTCAGTTGTTGGGCGTCTGCCTTCGGCCCAGGTCGTGATCCCGGGGTCCTGGGATTGAGCCCCGCATCGGGCTCCCTGCTCCGCGGGAGGCCTGCTTCTCCCTCTCCCGCTCCCCCCGCTTGTGTTCCCTCTCTCGCTGTGTCTCTCTCTGTCAAATAAATAAAATCTTAAAAAAAAAAAAAAAAAAAAAGGAGAGAGCTCAGGTCAGTAGTTCTCAGAAAAACAAGCATAGGTGTGACTTATGAGACAGAGTTAAGGATGAAAGAAGTCAGATCTCTTTTGAAAGAGTTGATTTTGTAAGAAAAAAATACATATTTACACAAGTAATCAGCAAGCACAGTATGCAGCATTCACTCTTCTTCATGGAATAGAGCTCTACAATCATATCAATAGGCAATAATCTGTTTAGAACCAAAGATTTGATCAAGTTTAGTCATATGTGTTGAGTTTTGAATAATGCAAACAAGTTACCCTAATTGCTTCATAAATTCTTTCAATGAACATGCAACAGAGTAATCAGAGCAATGTGCATTTGCATATGTGAAGACTGCATTTGCCCTTCAGAAAAAAAAAATGTATGTTAGTATCTTGGATTGTACATTTTTACCTAATCTTTCTTTTTTTTTTTTTTTAAAGATTTTATTTATTTATCTGAGACAGAGAGAATGAGAGAGACAGAAAGCACATGAGAGGGGGGAGGGTCAGAGGGAGAAGCAGGCTCCCTGCCGAGCCGGGAGCCCGATGCGGGACTCGATCCAGGGACTCCAGGATCATGACCTGAGCCGAAGGCAGTCATTTAACCAACTGAGCCACCCAGGCGCCCTACCTAATCTTTCTTGATGAGACTTTGAATTTCATACAAGGGTTTGCACCTGTAATGCAGACTGTGTCATTTAGAAAGCTAAATTTGATGCAATTTTTATTACTATTACTCATTGTAAAATGTATATATATATATTTTTATAGGCCTGTGATTATATATGTGTATTCAACAATTCAAATAATTTTCGTTCTACATATTTGTGAAAAACAAACAAAATATTAGAAACATTTACTTTTATCATTTTTTATTCTCATTTCAATGAAAAGCATTAATGTATAGAAGGAAAAAGCATCATAGGATATGAATATAATGCTATTGCCCTGGCTTTTATGTCCACTCACCTGCTTCATATAATGTTTAATTTTTTTCAAGTCCCACTTCTCTCTCTCCCATTCCTTCCCCCCCATCACACACACACGTCGTAGCTCTGAAATTTCTGAATTTGGGACATGTACAATTGGTGATACCTAACAATTGCTTTTTGCTGAGAGGCCATTTTGAAGTTGTTGAAATTTTCTTTACATGTATGATATTAGTCATAATATTTTCGTACACTTTTCACTTCAATTTATATGCAACTTTTGAAATATGATTTTGGATTTAATTGCTCTTCAAATGTCTTACAAAAGGTGACATGGGGCATTTAAAAAATGATTATTAGGTATACATAAAGGTCTGAGAAAACAGTAGATGTAATTTGATATATCAGTAAAGAAAATGCATGTCAATGGATAACTAACAATTCCATATTTATTTGCAAAGCAGCAATGTGGTTTACAGAACTTGGAAAGGAAGATAGGAAGTAGTAGTTAAAATCATAGTATGTTTTGTTATAGACATACTTCTAAGGAAATCGGGTAGAACATGCTAGGCAATAAAACTGAAGGTGAAAACACTGACAAATTTCTTGAAAAGTTTTGAACACCACATTAGGTTAGTGTGAGACATCTTGAGAGTGCTTCATTAAGCCACTGTGTAATTGCTTGTCAGTACCATTATTATTATTATTATTATTATTATTATTATTATTATTATTATTATTATTTTGTAGTCCTACATGTGAGAGTGATGTGTCTTTCAATTGAGGGTATCTTAGATTTGAACAAGTGTGGCAGTCATGATATGTTGCATTTCTAAGGGCTTTCATTTATTTCCTTCATCTTATGAGGACTTGTGGCATAATAAATTTATATACCCAACATTGATTCAGTGTTTTCCCTTTTGTTTCTATTTAACTTTGCCTCTACCCCAAGTCATTACTTCTTAAAGTGAAATACTATGTCTAGTCATACTTTGTAAAGAAAATAATTTTAACCATGTACATAGGCATAAATTAAATTAGGGTACATATAATAGAAATTTAATATAATCTGTTGTTTTGACTTTTAACAATTGGCATTTGTTAAATAGAGGCCAGACTGTCAGATCATGGGCCATGTTCAACAAAAGACCACAAGGATACTGAAATAGAGAAGTTTATTACTCACAGGTCCCAGAGGAACTACACAGTCCTCTCAAGGGGCCACCCATTGGGAAGTCAAGGCAGGGTGCAGGCAAAAAGAGGTACAGGACCCAGGAGCACATTCCTTTATCAGGGTCTGAGGGTGGAGTGCTTTGGGCTTCCAGGCTAAGGTTGGATGGTTGAATTCAAACCAGAAAGAGCGGGCTTTTGGTAAGCTTGGGTGAAGGTCTTATCTACAGGATGCACTGAGGGAATAACCTCCACCTGTGAGGGAGAGTACTTATATCACAAGGGCACTTGGGGAGTGATATCAGGAATGTACATTTACTTGTAATTGCAAGCTGATATCTAGGGCATGTGCTTGCATGAAGGTTTAATGTCAGTTTAGTCTCCCCATTAATCAACTTGGCCACAGAAAATGGATGTCAAGGCAGCAATATTATGGAGTAGTTTAGCTAATTTCTCAACATATATGTTCCATTTTATTTACAGAAATGTGAGCTTAAGAAAGTTATATGTATATCTAAATAGTGGCAGTTCAGTCAACCAATGAACATGACTTAGTTTTTAAGTGATAAAGCAAAAAATTCATTTTGGTGTCTTCTTATCATTTGAAAATAGTTTTTATCAGTATTAAATTTAGGAAGCCATTAGCACTGATTAGAGGAAAGGAGTAACACAAGTAAGAGGAGAGGAAGCTCAGGCAAGTTTTAGAAAAAGATAATAAATGATAGATTTAGTAATGTATAGAGAAAACTGACTACTTTGAAATACATATTTAATCCAAAATCTAAAAATATTTGTCACTGTCTATAGACCTCTGTCTCAGATGTGGAAGGAATACAGGAAGTTAATAATAAACACATTTTCTGTTGGTTAACGGAAACAATGGCTGTAGTTAATCTCAGAATGCATGGGTGTTAGTTTTTCTTGTTGGATTTCATTTTCCCTCTCCTTCTAGCCTCAGATCTCAACTCTCATGTTGAAATACTAAGGAAAACACTGCTGACCTCACAAAGACTATTGCCAGGATCAGAATAGGGTAGCGTAGGCAAAGGAGTTTTGTGAACTTTACCAAATGACCACAAAAGAGAAGTAGACCTGTGACAGCAGTGAAGATGCTAATGCACTTGCTGTTACTACCAGGTTAAGTGTATTGCCGGCATCACTAATTAGACGTTCATTCATTTAATAAGTGTATGTTTACTTCCTAGTATTGTACTAAGTGCCAGCTATATTATGGTGAACAGAAGAGATACAGTCTTTGTCTTCATGAGGTTGACCCTTTTAGTTGATGGCAGTGGCTAAATGGGAGGTGGGAGACAGCACTGGAAGGCATCATGACAGTTGAACCTTAAAATTCCTGATGAAGTATGGCAGAAAGGGGAAAACATGTATGCGGAATGTTCTGAAAAGCCACTGAATGAGTGCCAAGGTGGCCAGAGGAAAAGGAGGAAGAATGAAAGGCAGCCAAGGTTCAGATATACTTAAGGGTTAGCCTAAGTAATTAGGCTTTTTGTCCGTTAGACAATAGAAAGCTATTGGAGGATTTTAAGCAGAAGATTTATATTGTATAATTTGCATTTAAGAGAACAAAACAAAACATCACGTGGCTTACTGATTTTAATGGAATTGTTTGTCACTACTGGTCTGAACTGAGTTTTTCCAATATAAAATAAAAGTCAAAAAAAGCTTTGGTGTTAGTAAAGGCCAGTTGAAAAGAACAGCCATGCCAATGTAATACAGATTCACATTTATCAAAGGAAACCCAAAGCTTATTTTAAAAATGTCTGATTATATAAATGGAACATTATATGCATTACCTTATTTCAAAGGACATCTAGTATATCCAATGGACAGGAGTAAGAAAAGCAGTTGGCACTCCTTCCTTCCTTAATTTTATATGTATATTTATTCATATTTATCACAGAAATGCATTTAAATTTCACTGTTTTCTTTTTTAAAATGACTTAGTTAAATGGTCATGTTATAATATCCTAAAGATGCTTTTAGACTGTGTTTTATGGGATGATTTATAAAAGGCCCAAGGCTATCTCAGACATTTGGAAGTATCTTGAAATGTTTATTAATGGACTCATAAACTATGTTCATGCTGCTGAATACTTGATAATTGGAAAAAAAAACCGTTTATTAACAGATGAGATCACAAAATAGTTTATAAACATATACTTTACTAATTTGTAATGTATTTGAAACCATGAGCTTTAAAATCATCAACAAAGACTAATGTACAAAGATCTCACTAAAAATCACAGGAGTCTGGGACTGAGAAGCCATTATTTTCATATCCACAGGTTAAGATAATTATTAAACGCAATCAGTGGCTATTTTTAAGTATGTTTTTAGCTTTTGGTTATTTAGAAAGTGAATATAAAATTCATATAATCATTTTATTTTTTTCAATAAGATTAAGAGCCTTTTCTTTAAATCCTGTTCAAAATAAAGCTATAGTCAAGTACAGATATAAATAATTTTGATATTTTATTTTTATCTTATTGTTGCTTCCCTGGATAGCTACATTACAGATAGGCAATTCATTAGGCAAAATAAGTAATTCAGCTTATTTTTAATGTTTTTGGTTAGCGGGCAAGTTACTGTGGGTGCAACATTGAGCCCAAGCAAATCTGGTCCGTCCCATATCTTGTAAAGTCTGCACCTAATGGTGCAGCAGCTTTGGAGAATAGTTGAGAAAATCTTTTCGATCAATTACAAATTACTACGGAAATGATAGATATAATAAGAATCTCGGGAGACTCAGAAACATCATAAAGATAGTGATATATTAGGGTTTTTACAATGGTTTCTGTTTTCAGTGACTAATTTCTACTTTGTGGCTTTTGGTCATATATAGTAAAATACAGAAAAGTTCAGGAGCAGCAGTAAATTACCAATATTGCTTTTTCTTGGACAGACAAAATCTATCCAATTAGTATAATCAATATATATTTTAAATATAGTATTATAATTAAAATAGATTCTAAATTTTCTGAGCACCTGCTCCCAAGGTATTAGCACATTATTAATCTATCTAGTATACTGGACTTATATTTCATCTATTCAGCCTAAAATACCTGGAACTATTAGCTTGAAAATTGGTCTTACTCATAATGTTTATAAGCGCAGGCTTTTAGTACTTAACAAAAAAATAAACCTGTAAAGCTCCCAAATCGAAAAACCATAAACGGTTCAAGAATCCTTTTGTCCATTTAAACAGCTAAAATTCATGAAGCATATACAAGTTCCTCAGATTAAAAAAAAAAAAATCTAATCTCTTCAATTACATCTAGTTTCGCTCATTAAAGTAATCTAGAAATCATTTTACTTGTCTACCTAAAGACCAAGGGGCATAATTATAAAAGTAACAGTCGCTTTATTTCTATTTAAAAAGACTGCCTTAAATTAGAGGAAATAGAGATCATCTTCACTGAAAGTGTAACAAGAAAAACAGTATGTGATACGTGACGCCCTCCCAAATTTCGAGACTATAAGATTAATAAAACTGGTAACTGAGCCAAAAGCAAATAAATAAAAGAACCAGACTATTTCATGGCTGTCCCCTCAGTGAAAAAGTAAGTGCTCCCACAATATAACTTAGTATAATAATCTCTTGTTAGACTATTAGAAATACCTCTCCAAAGTGTTTTGTTTTATGACTACACTCAGACTCTTCTATTCATATTTGAATGGCCATTTACATCTTAGTTACTCGTCCCTTTTTCCTCCCTGTGTGCAGTGCACGTTAGAGCATGCAGTAGTAACTCAAAATGATGGATTTGATGAAACTATACAGGTCCATATTTTATGGGAAGGAGGTAGAATGACTAATCTATGTAAAATATACAGAAATCCCTGCAGGGGAAGGAGACTGGTGGAAGGAAAGCACCGAAACAACACTGATGGAGCACAGAAGGATGTATAACAAGATGAGGTGGAAAACACAGGCAGAGCTCAGACCACTCAAGGCCTAGACAATACTGTTATGAACAATAGCAATGCATTTTAAATAGAGCATTTAGGATGGCTGGATCAAAGTAGTGATTTGATTTATAAGGTCCCTTTTTGGGAGAAAACATATCTTTCAGGGACAAGAAACTGTGCTTGGAAAAGGAGACAAGAGTATATGAGGCTATTTCTGGAGACTGGGAATGAGATATCAGGGATTCGAAGAGGGAGAGAGAAGTTGGTATGCTTGAGATATATTGGAGCCATTTGCACAGGATTTTTCAATGACAGAACTTGAAGGCAGAATGATACTGATACTTAACAGCCTTGTGACTGTAGTCCTCCAAGTATGGTAATAACAATGAGGACTCTAAAATTTATCTTTCTAGGTAAAAACCTTATTAATAACTTCAACTCTGTATGTAACTGGTTACTCAGCATCTACACTTTGCTCTCTCACAATTACCTTGAATTCATTATAGTATTGATTTCATGATCTTTAACCCATTATTCAGTATTTTCTTCTTAGTGTTTCCTGTTTTAGTGAACTATTCCCTCTCCAACCTGTACCCCTCTTGGCTGCCTTCACCTCTTCTATTTATTTATTTTTATTTGTTTGTTTGTTTATTTATCTATCTATTTATTTATTTATTTATTTAAGGGGGAAAGGGCAGAGGGAGAGGGAAGAGAGGAAATCTTAATCAGGGTCCACACTCAAGGCAGAGCTCGAAGTGGGGCCCAATCTTGCGATCCTGAGAACATGACCTGAGCTGAAATCAAGAGTCAGATGCTTTCAGGACTGAGCCATGCAGTCTCCCTTCACTTGTTATTTTAATGTGTGGGAGTAGGAGTAGGGGGAAGAGAAAATTCTTTTCTTTTGCTCTTAATGTCCTCAAGGATACTTAGCATCAGGTACATCTCTTGGATGAGGCTAAAAGAAGTGGGAGATCATCTGGGTCGTGATGGGTATGATGTATAGGATGAACAGCAAGACGTTGAAACTTAAATCTCCTTTCATAGTATTAAATTTCAGTTCTCATTTTTTTTTTTCAGTACAGTTATCAAGGGATTATTGAAAGATGCTCATGGTGTGATATCATTTTATGTATGACAATGTTGAGTCTTTTCAATTAGTTAACGGTTTGGGTCTTTTCAATAGTTAATAATTGTCCCAAAAAAAAGAATTTCAAGTAGATCCTATTTGCCCCACAATGATACCCCTTACACAAGTTACTCAAAGTCTATCTCTGGGTTTGATTTATCCAACCATGTTAATACAAAGATTGATTTCAATATGTAAAGAGTAGGAAGCCATAAAGGAAACATCACTGACTCAAATTGATAAATTCCTTTTGACAAATTCCACCATGTCTGTACTAGTAATACCTGTGTCAGATGGTGTGTAGTACACACAGAATTAATACCCAGTGAGCTTAATATATTATGGTGAGTATCAGTGTAAAGTTAACAAGAATTAGATTTTGGAAAACAGGAAGTTTTTTATTAGATTTTCACTAGAACACAATTTCCCTAATAGGCAATAGAAATAATGGAACAGAGTTAAGTTTCAAGGCCACTGCTGACCTGACAATTTCCTATAAAATGGGCATGGACTCACGCCATGATAAAGAAGAGATATCTTTATTTTGAAAACCAGTTGACTCTTTTGGCATTTAAAAAATTGTTTTGAATTTAAAAAACTTTAGGAGAAGGCATAGAATTTACTATGCTTTCAACAGGAAGTGTGAGCTCTAAGATGTTGAGAACATTCATGTAAACGTAAAGACTATACAGGAAAAACCTAGCATCGGAAACATGACAGCTTTTCAGAAGACAAGGTTTGAGGATGAATGTGAGTCCAGGGCTGTTTCCACTAATCACTTTAGTCACATAATCATTCAAGTCAGACAATCAGTTTGACTGGCTTTTTGACCTTATTAACATGATGTTTGACCAAACTGATTCAACAATTCAGTTGAAATGGCAGGACTACTTACAAAGTCCTGGCTCTGCAAATGCTATCTATAATTTCAAGTCAATGGGCAGCATTCACTGTGTGCAAGAGGGTGTGTATAATGCAATAATTATTTTAAACCTTTTCTCCTCTCCTAAACCTGCTAATCCTGCTCTTACCCTTTTACTCTCAAGAGATCACCTTGCTTCTTACTTCAGAGAAAAAATATACCAAAAATTTTTTAATAATACATGCCACTTGCAGACATCTTAACTGCCAGCTATGATTCTTTTTGACAAATATCCCTGACTTACAGAGACCTCAGTATGCTTACACCCTGATAACTCTCTTTATTATTATTGTTATTGCTTTCATTTGGAACATGAAACTTGGATTTCACTCAACAGAACATTCTTTTTTTTTTTTTTTAAGATTTTTTATTTATTTATTTGACAGAGAAAGACACAGCGAGAGAGGGAGCACAAGCAGGGGGAGTGGGAGAGGGAGAAGCAGGCTTCCTGCGAGCAGGGAGCCCGATGCAGGGCTCGATCCCAGGACCCTGGGATCATGACCTGAGCCGAAGGCAGACGCTTAACGACTGAGCCACACAGGCGCCCCATCAACAGAGCATTCTTTTGAGGAAAAATATTCCAGGATATCCACGATCACTTCACTAGAATAAATTTTCCTCCTCTGAATCCAATTCTATTCTGGACTATATTACTTTTTACTAATCAAACATTTCTCTAGTATTTAAAAACATCTCCGACATAGTGGTTCTATAACTATGGAATGGTATTGCTAATTCTGTTTATTCTATTTTTTTTGAACCAAAAGCAGAAAGGAAAAGACAAAAAATTAAAACAAAAATAATTCATAAGTTTATTTATTGTAGTTTTTTTTTTTGTTTTGTTTTTTAACATATACCTTAGCACCATTGTGCAGTAAATCAGGTTAAAAATGTAATGGGAACTCTCCTGGATAAAGCTACAATCTTATGGGTAAAATTTGTAACCCTAAGATTCTTATTTCAGCACAGAGTTAAAGGCTACAATTCCCAGTTTCTTTATAGAATAATTTGGTATCTAATTCCACATTTGTGTGACTTCAGCATAATTTGGATTCATTCAGGGAAATACTTTTTCTTTATTCTTGGTAGAGAGTAATATGCAAGGAAGTCTATTTGAATATAACATATCAGATACTGTAATAAGATGATTATAATCTGTAATCTTAAAACTAAAATTGTAACTGTAGTCATAGCATCTTTGTTCTGGGAAAAGCCAAACAATTCTTGAATAAAGGGAACAATAGTGTTCATCAGATCATATTAAAAACACAAAATGACATGGCCTGTTCTATGAAAGTCTCCCTACAGAATTCACTTAGCCAATCAAAGATATATTTATTTTGCATTTGAAAATGTTCATGCTTTAATAGTAACATCTCATGAATGGCATGAAAAGTAACTACTCATAAAAATGTTCACTGCCTGCATATTTGAATAAATCATGCCATTCAATTAATGGAGGAAAAATAGGTCTGTCAACTTTGATTTAAAAACTTCCTTGTGTTTTTCAGAAGAATAAAATAAGTTAAAAACAATAGAATTATTCACTAAATACAATTTTTTTTTAAAATGTCCCAATTATAAATCACAGCAAAACATAAAAATATAAAAATAGTAAATTTGCTCTAAATAAGTAGCCAGGAGTATTCCATGCTTCACATTTAAAAGAAGTAAGTGAGGTTAATGATTATTAGGAAAAGGAGAAAACAATTCTGTTTGCCTCTCTTACCTTCAAACACAGGCAGTTCTCTTTATTCCTAGCCACTGACAAAAGAATGGTCATGTAACCAGCAACCTTCTCCCAGGAAGAAACAAGCCCAAAACTAGTACTTGAGACAGTGATATTTGGTCCTACCTCTGTCCATTACTTTCTAGGATTTAATTTTCTTTTCTTTTCCACTTTCTCACTTCTAAATGATAAATAAAACTGTTAACTATCTTGGGCGCCTGGGTGGCTCAGTCGTTAAGCATCTGCCTTCGGCTCAGGTCATGATCCCAGGGTCCTGGGATCGAGTCCCACATCGGGCTCCCTCCTCGGGGGGAAGCCTGCTTCTCCCTCTCCCGCTCCCGCTGCTTGTGTTCCTGCTCTCGCTATCTCTGTCTCTGTCAAATAAATAAATAAAATCTTAAAAAAAAAAAAAACTGTTAACTATCTGATTTGAAGATAAAATAAAATGTATGAAAATATTTTTTATAAAATGAAAAAAGAGTCATATCAGATAATCATAATAATTTGCTTTTTAGACTGAGATACAAAAATGATGATCTTGAAAAACACCTTGAAGCTGGCTTAGTAAAAATACCTACTATTTTTAGATGCCTGATTGGTTACTGTTCAATATTGTTTCGGGGACAACTCACCCAACAAATTCACAAGCAGTGCTACTGCATGAATAGCTGAAATATTTTTTCCTTGTGCATCAATAAATATTGTTTTCTTCTGTACAAAAGGAATTATATGTTAGTGTTTCCTAATATTTGTCATCTATAAAGCACACTCATATCTTTCACAAAATGTGCATTTTCTTATAACTTTGGCAAAAGGGAATAAAAATTTCTGTCTAAGGAAGGAATGCATTAGTTTGTAATTAAATAACATCCTACGAGTCAGACGCACCAAAATTAGAATAATGTCTCTGCCTCTAATTAACTTTAAGCAATGAGGCAATTACTTAACTCCTGTCAAAATGTTGATGATAATACCTACCATGTAAGGTTGTGAGGATTAAATACAAAAATGTATACAAAAATTTGGCTCAAGGGCCAACAGGCAGTAGGCTGTAATCACTTTAGTTCATCGACAGCAGGGTTCTGCAAACTTTCTGTAAAGGGCCAGAAATTTATTATTTTAGGCTTTGCAGGTCCACGAGGTCTCTGTTCCAGCTACTCAACTGTATTGTTGTAGTGCAGAAATAGCAACAGACATTATGTAAGCCAGTGTTTAATAAAAATTTATTATGGACATTAATTTGAATTTTGTATAATTTTAACATGACACGATATTATTTTGATTTTTCTTGAATCACTTTTTAAAATTTATTTATTTACTTTTTAGAGACGGGGAGAGAAGGGTAGGGGCTGAGAGAGGGAGAGAGAGAATCTTAAGCAGTTTCCATGCTCAGCACAGAGCCTGCTGCAGGTCTCGATCTCACAACTCTGCGGTCATGACCTGAACCGAAATCAATAGTTAGACACTTAACTGACTGAGCCACCCAGGCAGCCCATTTAATCACTTTAAGAAACAAAAACAACATTCTTAGGTCATTGGCCATACAAAACAGGCAGTAGTTGGAGCACTGGGTGTTATGCACAAACAATGAATCATGGAACACTACATCTAAAACTAATGATGTACTGTATGGTGATTAACATAACAATAAAAATTAAAAAAAAAAACAGGCAGTAGACTAGATATATCCTGTGCCATAGAGTATTAAATGTTTAGTTGGGACTAAAACCCAGGTTTTTGTAGGCAGAATCTTTGCCTTTTAAGAAGATTTCAGTGCACCTGGCTCGTTTAGTTGGTTAAGCGTCTGCCTTTGGCCCAGGTCATGATCCCAGGGTCCTGGAATTGAGTCCCGCATCAGGCTTCCTGCTCATCAGGAGTCTGCTTCTCCCTCTGTCCTTCACCGGGCTCATGCTCTTTCTTTCTCTCTCTTTCTCAAATAAATAAAATCTTAAAAAAAATTTTTAAAAGAAAATCTCAAGTTAATTGACTATTTTTTAAAATGTCTTTATCATAGAATATATATGATAGATACAGGTATCTCTTCCTTGAATTATATTATCACTGCCTAGATAACGTATGAAAGACTAAAAAGTAGTCACAAAATGTGTATTCTTTACTGAAATTTCCAAAAAAAAAAAAATCAACAGTTTTTTTTTTCTCTTAAGGAGTAGTGCTGTTTTCAGAATGGCAAAGAAAAAAGTGAAAAAATTATGTAGCCTCTTCATGTACATATATTTGGCTTAGTGTGATCTGTGTCAGTCTGCAGCCACACATCATTACACACTGAAACACTGTTAATAATATATGCCCAAACTGCTGCAGAACCAAAGGGTTTGTAGATCTTGGGAAAACAGCACAAACTCAACTCAGCTGTATTGTGTAAGATTCACAAAAAGACAAACAAACTTACTGATGACAGTGGTTAGCAAATTGTTTTCAGAAATGAAGAAAAAAGGAGTAATGCCATTTTTTCAAATCAAAAGGCAAAATTCAGTGCTAATTAGTGAGTGCTAATATGAGACACACAGTGATATTTTGTGCCAGTGGGTTATTTATCCTGACATGTTTACTTTATTAAGAAGGAAAGGATTTAGAAGGTATTTATAAATTAATGGATCAATTTCTTTTGTCACTTTTTTGAGGTAATTTCATAGTTGTTGCCTTTCCCCCCCCTTATTTTTGTAGGGGACTTAAAAAGAAAAACCCACCCTAGAAGAAACTTTCTTTATGCTACATTGAAATGCTACTGATGCAATCCACAAAGCAAGACAGTGACCAGAGACAGTTTGAATCTAAACTTTCCTTTGCCATTTTTTTTTTCATTTAGAACAACTGTATGTTCTCATATCTATGCTGGAAAATCCAGTCAAATTCATAATATTTTGTAGCAATGTTAGATTTATCTTCACCCAAGTGTTTGCCACACTGAAACCTATAGTTTGCTGCACGTACTGGCTAAACTTCACCTCAATTGTGCTAGATCATGTGCCACTTAAAATGACTCCACAGGGGAAGATTCTGACTTTGACAGTTGTTGTAAGGGAACACTGGCATAACTTTCTGACACGTGAGTATTGTTGGCTGCTTCTACCTGGCATGGAAATTTGACCTACAAAATAAAGAAAATTTAGGCAAAATCATTGCTTAAAGGATTCCTTTAACCTAAAGGTGATTGACTATTCCTTGATTCTTTTTTCTGTATCTCATGTTTTTGTCCTTTGAACTTAGTATCAATTGTATATTTTATACCTTTCATTAATAAGCCATTTTAGAATATTGTCTACTTTCTTACTGCATTTGGAGGACATTATTGACAGTAGGAGAAAGGTGTAATTGCACACTATGATTCTTATAAAACAGACCGGATTTTCATCTGGTTCTTGCTCTTGAGAGACGGTAAGAGAGGAAAAGGTAAAGATCCTTAGTCCTCAATCCGAAAATCCTCACCCACATCTTATTTGACAAAATTCAAAACCTGTCTTTGGAGTAGATTGCTATATGGAATAATGAAATGGTAGACTAATGTAGAAGTGTCAGAGAACCTTGCAGGAACCTCTGAAAGGCTAAGGGGTGCTCTTCCTACATGGTGATTAAGAGGCCAACACCTGTAACCAAGAAAACTGGATCCAAATCCTAGATCTCCCAATTCATGTAATTATGTAAATGTTATTTAAGGTCTCCAAATTTCTAATATCTCACTTAAGAAACAACTGACCACCTAATCCATAGAATTGTTAAGAGGATTATAAATGTGATCATATGTAATAGCATTTTCAAAGTGATGAAACAAAAACCCCTCCACTTACTTCTTCTTCGACTTAACCAATAGAGAATTTAAAACTAGAAAATTAAATAAATGACAATCAAAATATTAGCTGAATTAATAGGACTGAAGGTCCTCTACTATCTGGGCAGAGAAATAGAGATTAGCAGGGATTGGAGGAGTGGAGGCAGGTAAGAGATGCCAAATACCAGAAGACCGATAAAAAGGAAAGAGCTGATAATGGGCGCCAACTGTATCTGTGTGGAGGAAAGGGCAAAACAGCAGGAGACCAAAGCAAGTAGAAGGAAAGACTCCTACTTTGTGATTGACATCCCCCATAATATATAACTCAGTATCAGGCCCTGTGTTAGCTGAAATGTTCTTTCTACTTCAGGAAATAAAATGTCCTCAAGAGGAAAGAACATAACAAGCCCATTTCACTGGATTGAGGTGGATAAATGGTGGAAGAAAAAATAAGCATTCCTCAACTAGGGAGAACCAACATGCTTAATTAATTGATTGATTAATTTATTTTGAAAAAGTTTGCCTTCTTAGTTCTATAAATCTTTATTGAAAACTACTATCTTAGAATTTCTGTTTCTTTGTGACTATAAAATACCCACTACTTGGCATTGTTAGATAAGAAAATAAAGTACGAGAGGAAGAGGATCCAATATACATAAAAATCTAGTGCTTTTCCAGGGGGAAACAAACAGTATTCCATACCTGATCATTGGGAGTTAAAGTTAGGAGACATGTATTGGTGGGCAGTTTGGCTCAGTGTGTAAAAGTGCAAAAAGACTCATCTCTGAAGGCTGTGGGAGTCTAGGCTGTTGAACTACTCTCAAGACAAGGAGTATGGGTTCTTTGGAAAATAACTACCATCTTCCTTGCATGAGACTGATGCCAGAAGCTTTTCTAGAAGACAAAGTACATTGCTTGTGTTCTAAGAATAAAGGCTGAGAATGGGTAAATAAGCAGAGAATGGAGGTGAACACAAATAAATTTAATTGTACTTGACCTAGAAGGAGTTTAGATCTCTTTGCTGTATAGGATTATGGCAGTTTGTGTTAGGTCCCAGGCCAGGAAGGCATTATTACAAAGTGGACTGGCAATAGCTACTGTTCTATGGAGGACTGGAGGAGGGCACCATGTGACACCAAGGAAAAAAGGCAAGGAAGAAAAGTTCAGTGATGTTTATTCTTTAGGTGCTTTATTTCCAGCTTAAGTGTGGAAGTCATTCAGATCACTGTCATGAATGCCATAGCCTTGCATGGTTTTGGAAAATCTGAAAGCACACCAAGAGGTAGACATTGGGATTCATCCCAGTTAGATATGCAGAAGATTTATTATATTTTGTTTGGAAAATAAAAGAGATGTATTGAACCTGTGCTCTGAATTTGTGTAGTAGGCCATGCTTTACATAGCCTGGTATATGTTGAACACTTAATAAAAGTCTACTAATCCATATGTACTATCTATAAGAACAGAATCATTACTTATTGGGAAAGATTTTTGGTTGTAGATATCATGGGAAAAATAATAATAATTAGAGTATGAAAGTGGGCTCCAGGATTAAAACAAAAAACAAAACTATGTATTTCCAGGTTGGCACTAGGGTGATGTGAGTGAGACTACTGCCTTGGGGCAGAAAATTCAAAGGGGTACAAAATAAATACATAATACAAGTAACACTTAAATGAAATATTTTTTTTTAAGATTTTATTTATTTATTTGACAGAGAGAGACACAGCGAGAGAGGGAACACAAGCAGGGAGAGTGGGAGAGGGAGAAACAGGCTCCCGACAAAGCAGGGAGCCCGATGTGGGACTCGATCCCAGGACCCTGGGATCATGACCTGAGCTGAAGGCAGACGCTTAACGACTGAGCCACCCAGGTGCCCCTAAATGAAATATTTTTTAAGGTAAAAATAATTTTAAAAACATTAGAAAAAGCAAAAATTTAAAGACAATTGGATCCTGCACTTCCATGACTGTGACTTACTTACCTCACTTAATCCCAGTGCTTGTTCCAGTAAAACTTTATTTACAAAAAGAAATGACATTGTTTACCAGTGATTTTTTTTAAATACTACGTAAATATTATATATCTTGACTATTGAGTTCTGGTGCTATCTTAAATACTGTGTCCCAAGGCAAGTACCTCATTAACTTTAGCCTCATCCCTACCTGGAAAACATCATATTATTAAAGTAAATATGAATAATTAAAGAAAAAAAAAAAGAAAGAAAGAAACCCAAGGAAGCCAAAGATGCAAAATCATAAAGTAGAAGAATGAAGAAAAAGAGAAGATAAAATGTGATAAGAATTCAAAAGCAGGGGCCCCTGGGTGGCTCAGATGGTTAAGCGTCTGCCTTCGGCTCGGGTCATGATCCCAGGGTCCTGGGATCTAGCCCCACATCGAGCCCCACATCGGGCTCCTGACTCAGCGGGGAGTCTGTATCTTCCTCTCCCTCCGCCTCTCCCACTGCTCATGCTCTCTCTCTCTCTCTGTATCTCTGTGTATCAAATGAATAAATAAAATCTTAAAAAAAAAAAAGAATTCAAAAGCAAACTAATAGGGCAAAAAAAAAAAAAAAAACCCTATGAAAACCATGCAAAATAAAATTTTCCAAGACTGAATATTTTACAGGGAAGAAGTAATCAAATACACCCTCAATTGAAATGAATATAATCAGACGTGCTCTCTGTCCCCAGTAGACACCTCTGAGTTTAGGCACATTTCCATTGTGGAATGGAGCATCAGGAGTGCTGGAAGATGGGATGTCTGGGTGGCTCAGTTGGTTAAGTGTCTGCCTTCCACTTGGGTCATGATCCCAGGGTCCTGGGATTGAGTCCCACATCAGGCTCCTTGCTCAGCAGAGAGCCTGCTTCTCCCTCTGCCTACCACTCCTCCTGCTTATGCTCTCTCTCTCTCTGACAAATAAATAATCTTAAAAAAAAAAAAAAAAGAAGAAGTGCTGGAAGATGGGGGAAGAGGTAAGAAAGAAGCAAGCCAAATCCTTCTTTATGTTCTCCTGAGTCTCTTTATCCAAAATGGACATTTCTTCTTCAGAAATAGTAATCTAACAATTAAGAGATGAGTCTTCTATTCCCACCTCCCTCAAATGTTCAAAAGTTAAAATTCAAAATTATGTAAAACCCTAGAGGCTAATGCTGACACTTTCTCCTAGCCCTGCTAAAAAGAAATAAGAACAGATCGTGATGACTGAAGTGGAATTTATGAAAACTGCTACTCTTAAGTCTTGTCTTTGGGAATATCTTGAATCAATTAAGACCAAGGGCTCTATAACAAGACCGCTATCATTTAAATCCCTGCTTTACCACTTCTATTATGCAGTCTGGAACAGGTCATTTAAACTCTCTTTGCTTCAGTTTATTCATCTGTAAAATGGGGACAATGGTTATTTATAAAGTTACAATTAATATTAAATGAATTAAAGCAGGTAGAACTTGGCACATAAGTAATTTTACAAATTACATCATTCTTAGGACAAATCATTATATTATTGTGAACAAAACTGTTAAAATAGGAGATAAAATAATTAAAATTACAAGAAAATGCATACTGTTTTATAGTGTCAGAATGTTTCTGCAAATCACCAAACAGTGGGATAGAAATGGTTAAGTATTAAAACCCTAAACAGCTGCAGCCAGAGATGTTTAATAAAGATCTATTTCTCTCTGATAGGGAGTGCATTTTTTATCTTGTAAACAATTTGGATTTGCTTTTTTTTTTGCCCAAAGGAATAGAGCATGAAACACAAATCCATTAAAGTAGTGTTGGCAGAAGACGGAACACAGAAGTATTAGACACTTGAGAGAGAGAAAAAGAGAAAAAAAATATTGAAGGCCGGCATTATACAAGCAGTTTTTTTTTTTTTTTATTCCCCTCAACCCAGAGTAAGAAAGTATTTTACATTGCAACTAAACATATGCACATACCAAACTCAACAAAAGTTTCATTAAATAACACCTCTATTAGTGGTTGTTTTTGCTGCTCTTTTAGCTTCTCTTCGTCTATGCTATTCTAACAGAAATTGTTTACGTAAAGTGAGTTAAAAACAAATGCATGAAGACAGTCTTATGCAGTTGCAATAGTAGTAACAGCACTATTTAAGGAAAGCAAACATGTCAAATGATGATATGTATCATGTATGAAAAAAGACAGACAGACAGAAAGAAAAGGAAGGAAGGGAGGGAGGGAGGACGTAAGTTACCAGAATTTGAGCAACAGTAATAAGAGAAATCTAAATTGGAGCAAAATGGTGATATTTCCTAGATCCTAACACAACATGATGTATGATGTCTTCACCAATTCCATAGGTAGGTAAAATCTAATTAAAATTAATATTAACATAGATATCTACATGAGTTATTGTATATTATGTAATTATGTTACATATCTAGAGATGATTTTCATTATATATTAAATATTTAATATTTTTGTCATAAAGCCATATATAAAAGATCAATGTCATTGTCAATGATCCCTTGAAAAATCATTAGATATAAATTACAAGGGGTTGTAAAAGGACTATAGCCGGCAAGACTCTTATACCAAATTGAAAGACAAGTAAGTTGAAAGACAAGATTCCTTATACTAATGGTTCTCAAACTTCACTGAGCATAAAATCACTTGCATGGCTTATTACTAGGCTCTATCTTTAGATAGATAGACAGATTACTAGGCTCTATCTCTAGAGTTTCTGATTCAGTAGGTCTGGGATGGGATTTAATTGCTTTGCATTTCTAACAAATTCCTCGTACTTCTGATGCTGTTCTTCCCAGGACCATACTTTAAGAACCACTGTCACACAATGATTTATTCACAACATGCTATGCGTAACACTTCAACATGTGTGCTCACATTTTCTTTTCACATTATTCTTGTGAGTTAGGTACTATTATTATTTATAAATGAGAACAGAGAGACACAGTGCTATATGACTTAAAGCAACACAGCTAATAAATGAAAAGTCTTAATTAAAACCCTAATTTTCTGAAACTAAATTGTATAGTCTCTACTATTTTAAATTGCAGAGGAGGAGTGATTATCAGCTTAGGGTATTGAAGAGGGAAGAGAGAAAATCTCATGTGGTGAATTAGCTAGAGAATCAAAAACAAATTCATTATAGGCTTGATAAACAGCATCATTAACATAATTAAAATTGAATGGGATTGAATTTGTAATGATCAGTTTTATACTATCTTTCAACTTCTTCAAGCAATAAACGAAATATCACAATGGGCTACTGTTACTTCCAACAGATATATGCCCATCTTTTGGATTAGAGTCAAAATCTGAAGTTACTAGCAGAACCTTTGTATCTATTCTATTCTGTCTGTGTATCTATCTGTGTATCTATCTATCTATCACTGATGGGTAAGTAAAAATTAACTGTATATGGTCTTTTTGGTATTTAAATCAGAAAATATTATAGTTGCATAAAACAGTATTTTGAATACTGACATTGATAAAATCATGACATAGATGTAAAAATAAATGTGGCACTTTAGATGTCTTAAGCTTTAACGTCTATTTCTGAATATGTATTGAAATTAATGAAAATTAAATTGCATTGGCATGCACAGTTGCATAAGATACTAAAAAAAATAATTCTGGTTTGGCTTTCAGTCAAATTAATTCATCACCCTGTCAACACAATTTTGAAAGACTGGAGTTATACATAGTTATGATAATATTACTATATAGGTTGCACTCTTAATAATTTAAATGAAGAAAGTATGGCCAGAGATATTTTCTAAGTTGTTCTGCCATTTAGTGAGTAGACATAGCCAATCTCCTGTGAAAATCAGCAAAACCCAAATAGTGAGCATCTGTTCTTCCAGAATAGACTGAAATGCTGCTATCACAGCATTAGGAACACACGATTCAGTATTAGGCAAATGGATTTTGGACCCTCTCCAAGGGATTTTATTATTATAAACACCAGAAGTTCCATTCATTGCACTATTTCACCCATCAGGACTCCTAGAACAGCATTATAGTAAAACTTTCTTATTCCTATAAGTAAATAATTTTATAGCAGCTGGAGAAATATTTTTCAGTTCTTTTCAAGGGGGAGAAGAAGAAGGTAGTTGGCGTTACTGGCTACAGCTATAAACATCTATCAGTAGGTATGAATTGTCTCAACCTAAGGGACACTTACTCTGACCAGTGTTTTTGACTGCATCTCAAAAGAGAATATGAAACATAGGTTTTCAAAGTTAATAACCATCTGCCTTCATATTTCTTTTTTGATGGCTTGAGTTGGAAGTCAAATATTTTTTAGAAAGCTAAAATCACGTTTTTACAATGCTCTTCGATCAGCCTGAGATGATTAATTTATGAAATCTTGTTATTGCTCTTGTGATGGACTGAATAGAAACAGATCTCTTTGTTTATGTATACAACTATATTTCATTTTTAAAAGTTTTTATTAACACATAATGTATTTATTTCAGGGGTATGGGTCTTTGATTCATCACACACAATTCACAGCGCTCACCATAGCACATAAGTTCCCCAATATCCATCACCCGGCCACCCCATCCCTCCCACCCCCCTCCACTCCAGCAACCCTCAGTTTGTTTTCTGAGATTAAGAGTCTCTTATGGTTTGTCTCCCTCTCTGGTTTCCTCTTGTTTCCTTTTTCCCTCCCTTCCCCTATGATCCTCTGTCTTGTTTCTTAAATTCCACATATCTATATTTCTTAAATATTTTATAAGAGATACTAATTCTGTCCCATATTACAAGATATATTTTATAATACTCATGAGATCTTTTAAAGTACTAACAAAAGAAATCCTACATTTTATCTTATATTGCTGCACTTATGAGCAAACCACAATATTAATGTTCCACCATATTCAGTTGCTTCTTCTTTTCCATGTTTGCAATGCTATTCATTTCTATATTATTTGGTAGATGTTCAGTCAGAGATAAATCTTTTACCCAGAGGTAACCAGACCATCTATTAAGATGAGTCTAAAACAAGAATGAAATTCATATTTGTAGTTGATTGTAGAGATAATTCTTTTATTCAAATATTACAATACCCTGCCATCTTCCTTTAAGAAATGAAATTGTGCATTGCATAAAAGAAAACAGGTAAATATTAATTTGACAATATTCAAAAATAACCAGAAGACATTTTAGTCCTTGCTCACACATTTTTCTTTTTTTTTTTTTTTGAAATTCTTATTTATTTATTTGACAGAGAGAGAGAGAGAGAGAGAGACAGCGAGAGAGGGAACACAAGCAGGGGGAGTGGGAGAGGGAGAAGCAGGCTCCCGGCAAAGCAGGGAGCCCGATGAGGGGCTGGATCCCAGGACCCTGTGATCATGACCTGAGTGGAAGGCAGACGCTTAACGACTGAGCCACCCAGGCGCCCCGCTCACACATTTTTCAAAACAGCAATAATTACATGAATTATCTCTTAATTTGTATATATGTGCTCAGTTTGGAGAAAAAAATGAAAATATTTGCTCCAGTTTTAATAATAAATAGTATCAAGTCCTTTGTACAGATGAGAATTTTACAGGTAGATTTTAGATGTAAAATATTAAATTTTTATTTAAAGAAGTTGCCAAATGCATTTAAATATCTTTCCTATAACAAAAACTGAGAAGTTAATGTAAAATTGATCTCAATGATTTTGTCATCTTTGAAATGATCCCTCTAAGTACTAAGTTTCTCAGAGATTCAAAAGGATAAATAAACTTAGTTGTTTGGAGTTATGCTTCTCAAAATGCCTTTAAATTAGAAACACTATTATTCATTAAATTAGTGATTCTATTGCTCTGTATAATTCAAAAAATCATTCAAATTTTTATCTGCTTTTACCTCCTATCCTGTAAAGTCTTGTACTTTTAATATTCCTGTACCATAGTTTTAGTGGGATGTTGGGAGAAAAAATGGTTAATATGTGTGCATAAGCCACATGTTTCTTAATCCCCATCTTGTTATTTCGAAAATTCTTCTTAACTGTCTTTCTCTTAGATATGCATAAATCCCTTTCCTTTCGAAAAATCTTTTCTTTCATGCTCATGCCTATTGTCTCAATCCTATCCCACATTAATCCTATTTCTGAAGCAGAACAAAAGAATTCAGAAATAAGTATTCTTTACTTTATATTTGTCCCTAATCAGTACTTATTGCAAATCCTATAAGGCAATAAGTGGTATGCAGCTTGTTTTCCAATGCAAACAATTAGAAATTTGGAAAATGGTGATGCCTGGGTGGCTCAGTGGGTTAGGCCTCTGCTTTCAGCTTCAGTCATGATGCCAGGGTCCTGGGATCAAGTACCGCATCAGGCTCCTTGCTCAGCAGGGAACCTGCTTCTCCCTCTGCCCCTCCCCCACACTCATGTGTGCTCTCTCTCTCCCCCCCAAATAAATAAATAAAATCTTTAAAAAAAAAAGAAATCTGGAAAATGTATGAACCAGTGTTTTTACTCATCGGAAAATGGAAATTATTGAAATACAGAAATTATAGGATTATGTTTCCTGAGAGAATGAGGTGCTCACTGCAATTGCTCTGTCTTTCTATATAGAGGGAAGAAAGTTCTGGATTGCAGTGCAAGAAAAGAGAAAGCAGAACATGAGAGTTTTGTTGAGTTGAAGAGACAGAGATTGGAATTTGGGGAGACTGAGCCTGATGGAATCTGCAGGGTAGATTTTCAGAAAGAAGAGAGCTTGCAGAAAAATATATATGGTGGACCTCCTAGCTGAAGATTTTTTTTTAATTTTTTAAAATTTTATTATGTTATGTTAGTCACCATACAACATTAGTTTTTGATGCGGTGATCCACGATCCATTGTTTTTATATAAGACCCAGTGCTCCATGCAGTACATGCCCTCCTTAATACCCATCACAGGGCTAACCCATCCCCCCTTCCCCCTCCCCTCTAAAACCCTGTTTGTTTCTCAGAGTCCATAGTCTCTCATGGTTCATCTCTCCCTCCAATTCCCCCCCCCCTTAATTTTTCCCTTCCTTCTCCTAATGTCCTCCATGCTATTCCTTATGTTCCACAAATAAGTGAAACCATATGATAATTGACTTTCTCTGCTTGACTTATTTCACTTAGCATAATCTCCTCCAGTCTCATCCATGTTGCTGTAAAAGTTGGGTATTCATTCTTTCTGATGGCTGAGTAATATTCCATTGGATATATGGACCACATCTTCTTATCCATTCATCTATTGAAGGGCATCTTGGCTCTTTTCACAGTTTGGCTATTATGGACATTGCTGCTATGACCATTGGGGAGCATATGACCCTTCTTTTCACTACATCTGTTCTTTGGGGTAAATACCCAGGAGTGCAATTGATGGGTCATAGGGTAGCTCTATTTTTAATTTTTTGAGGAACGTCCACACTGTTTTTCAAAGTGACTGTACCAATTTGCATTTCCACCAACAGTGTAAGAGGGTTTCCCTTTCTCCACAACCTCTCCAACATTTGTTGTTTCTTTTTCCCTGTCCATTTTTGCCATTCTAACTGGTGTAAGGTAGTATCTCAATGTGGTTTTGATTTGGATTTTCCTGATGGCTAACGATGATGAACATTTTTTCATGTGTCTCTTAGCCATTTGTATGTCTTCTTCAGAGAAGCATCTTTTCATGTCTTCTGCCCATTTTTTGACTTGATTATTTGTTTTTTGGGTATTGAGTTTGAGAAGTTCTTTATAGATCTTGGATACCAGCCCTTTATCTGTAGTGTCATTTGTAAATATCTTCTCCCATTCTGTGGGTTGCCTCTTTGTTTTGTTGACTGTTTCCTTTGCTGTGCAGAAGCTTTTTATCTTGATGAAGTCCCAAAAATTCATTTTTGCTTTTGTTCCACTAGCCTTTGGAGATGTATCTTGAAAGAAGTTGCTGTGGCCGATGTGTCAAAGCAGTTACTGCCTGTGTTCTCCTCTAGAATTTTGATGGATTCCTGTCTCACATTGAGGTCTTTCATGCATTTTGATTTTATCTTTGTGTATGGTGTTAGAGAATGGTCGAGTTTCATTCTTTTTTTTTTTTTTTTTTTAAAGATTTCATTTATTTATTTGAGACAGAGAGGATAAGAGACAGAGCGTATGAGAGGGAGGAGGGTCAGAGGGAGAAGCAGGCTCCCCGCCGAGCAGGGAGCCCGATTCGGGACTCGATCCCGGGACTCCAGGATCATGACCTGAGCCGAAGGCAGTCGCTTAACCAACTGAGCCACCCAGGTGCCCCTCGAGTTTCATTCTTCTGCTTGTGGCTGTCCAGTTTTCCCAGCACCATTTATTGAAGAGTCTGTCCTTTTTCCATTGCATATTTTTTCCTGCTTTGTAGATTATTTGGCCATAGAGTTGAGAGTCCATATCTGGGTTCTCTATTCTGTTCCATTGGTCTATATGTCTGTTTTTGTGCCAGTACCATGCCGTCTTGGTGATCACGGCTTTGTAATATAGCTTGAAATCGGGCAACGTGATGCCCCAGCTTTGTTTTTCTTTTTCAACATTTCCTTGGCGATTCGGAGTCTTTTCTGATTCCATACAAATTTTAGGATTGTTTGTTGCAGCACTTTGAAAAATATCATTGGAATTTTGATTGGGAAGGCATTGAAGGTATAGATTGCTCTGGGTAGCATAGACATTTTAACAATGTTTAGTCTTCCGATCTATGAGAATGGAATATTTTTCCATCTTTTTGTGTCTTCTTCAATTTCTTTCATGAGTGTTCTGTAGTTCCTAGAGTACAGATCCTTTACCTCTTCGGTTAGGTTTATTCCGAGGTATCTTATGGTTTTTGGTGCTATTGTAAATGGAATCGTTTCTCTAATTTCTCTTTCTACAGTTGCGTTGTTAGTGTATAAGAAAGCAACTGATTTCTGTGCATTGATTTTGTATCCTGCCACATTACTGAATTGCTGTATGAGTTCTAGTAATTTGGGGGTGGAGTCTTTTGGGTTTTTCACATAAAGTATCATGTCATCTGTGAAAAGAGAGAGTTTGACTTCTTCTTTGCCCATTTGAATACCTTTTATTTCTTTTTGTTGTCTGATTGCTGTTGCTAGGACTTCTAGTACTATGTTGAACGATAGTGGTGAGAGTGGGCATCCTTGACGTGTTCCTGATCTTAAGGGAAAGGCTCTCAGCTTTTCCCCATTGAGGATAATATTCACTGTGGGTTTTTTATAGATGGATTTTATGAACTTGAAGAATGTTCCCTCTGTCCCTATACTCTGAAGAGTTTTAATCAGGAAAGGATGTGGTATGTTGTCAAATGCTTTTTCTCCATCAATTGAGAGGACCATATGGTTCTTCTCCCTCCTCTTATTAATGTGTTCTATTACATTGATTGATTTGCGAATGTTGAACCACCCTTGCATCCCAGGGATAAATCCCACTTGGTCGTGGTGGATGATCCTTTTAATGTATTGTTGGATCCTATTAGCTAGGATTTTGTTAAGGTTTTTGGGATCCATATTCATCAGGGATATCGGTCTGAAATTCTCCTTTTTAATGGGGTTTTTGCATGGTTTGGGGATTAAGGTAATGCTGGCCTCATAGAATGAGTTTGGAAGTTTTCCTTCTGTTTCTATTTTTTGAAACAGCTTCAGTAGAATAGGTATTATTTCTTCTTTGAATATTTGGTAGAATTCCCCAAGGAATCCATCAGGCCCTGGACTCATTTTTTGGAAGGTTTTTGATCACTGCTTCAATCTCATTACTGGTTACTGGCCTATTCAGGTTGTCAATTTCTTCCTGCTTCAGTCTTGGCAGCTTATAGGTTTCCAGGAAGGCATCCATTTCATCCAGATTGCTCAGTTTATTAGCATATAGTTGTTGATAATAATTTCTAATAATTGTTTCTATTTCCTTGGTGTTAGTCATCATCTCTCCCCTTTCATTCATAATTTTATTAATTTGGGTCTTTTTTCTTTTTTTTGGATAAGTCTGGCAAGTGGTTTATCAATCTTATTAATTCAAAGAACCAGCTTCTAGTTCGTTGATCTGATGTACTGTGTTTCTGGTTTCTAATTCATTGATCTCTGCTCTAATCTTAATTATTTCTCTTTTAATGTGTGGCTTAGAGATCGTTTGTTGCTTTTTCTCTAGTTCTTTAAGGTGTAGAGTTAGTTGGTGAATTTGGGATTTTTCTATTTTTTTGAGTGAGGCTTGGATGGCTATGTACTTCCCCCTTAGGACCGCCTTTGCTGTATCCCATAGGTTTTGGACTGATATGTTTTTGTTCTCATTGATTTCTATGAATTGTTTAAGTTCTTCTTTGATTTCCTGGTTGACCCAAACATTCTTGAGCAGAGTGGTCTTTAGCTTCCAGGTGTTTGAATTTCTGCCAATTTTTTTCTTGTGATTGAGTTCCAGTTTTAAAGCATTGTGGTCTGAGAATATGCAGGGAATAATCTCAATCTTCTGGTATTGGTTGAGACCTGATTTGTGACCCAGTATGTGGTCTATTCTGGAGAAAGTTCCATGTGCGCTTGAGAAGAATGAGTATTCTGTTGTTTTAGGGTGGAATGTTCTCTATATATCTATGAAGTCCATCTGGTCCAATGTATCATTCAAAGCTCTTGTTTCCTTGTTGATTTTCTGCTTAGATGATCTGTCCATTGCTGAGAGTGGAGTATTGAGGTCTCCTACAATTAATGTATTATTATCAATATGACTCTTTATTTTGGGTAACAGTTGGCTTATGTAGATGGCTACTCCCATGTTGGGGGCATAGATATTTACAATTGTTAGATCTTCATGTTGGGTAAACCCTTTAAGAATGATATAGTGTCCTTCTGTGTCTCTACAGACTTTAGTTTAAAATCAAATTTGTCTGATATAAGAATTGCTACCCCAGCTTTCTTTTTTTTTAAAAGATTTTGTATTTATTTATTTGACAGAGAGAGACACAGTGAGAGAGGGAACACAAGCAGGGGGAGTGGGAGAGGGAGAAGCAGGCTTCCCGCAGAGCAGGGAGCCCGATGTGGGACTCGATCCCAGGACCCTGGGATCATGACCTGAGCCAAAGGCAGTCACTTAACCAACTGAGCCACCCAGGCGCCCCAACTACCCCAGCTTTCTTTTGAGGTCCGCTGGCATGGAAGATGGATCTCCATCCCTTCACTTTCAGTCTGGATGTATCTTTAGGTTCAAAATGAGTCTCTTGTAGATGGCATATGGATGGGTCCTGTCTTTTTATCCAATCTGCAACCCTGTGCCATTTTATGGGAGCATTTAGGCCGTTCACGTTGAGAGTGATTATTGAAAGATATGAATTTATTGTCATCATGTTGCCTGTGATGATGTTGTTTTTATAGATTGTCCCTGTAAATTTCTGTTGTATTTCACTTTTGGGGTCTTTCTCCTTTTATAGAACCCCCTTAACATTTCTTGCAGGACCAGCTTAGTGGTCACATATTCTTTCAGGTTCTACCAGTCTTGGAAGCTCTGCATCTCTCCATCCATTCTAAATGACAGCTTTTCTGGATAAAGTACTCTTGGCTGCATGTTCTTCTCGTTTAGTACCCTGAATATGTCTTGCCAGGCCTTTCTGGCTTGCCAGGTCTCTGTGGATAGGTCTGACGTTATTCTGATGTTCCTCCCTCTGTACGTAAGGAATCTCTTCCCCCTAACTGCCCTTAAGATGGTTTCTTTGGTTCTAAGATTTGCAAGTTTCACTATTATATGCCGGGGTGTTGGCCTGTTTTCCTTGATCTTGGGAGGGGTCCTCTCTGCCTCTAGGACATGAATGTTTGTTACATTCCCCAGATTAGGGAAGTTCTCAGCTATGATTTGCTCAAATATATCTTCTAGTCCTCTCTCTCTCTCCACTCCTTCCAGGATTCCAATAAGTCTGACATTGGAATGCTTCATGGTGTCACTTATTTCTCTGATTCTATTTTCATGGATTCTGAGTTGTTTTTCCCTGGCTTCCTCTTTTCCCTTTTTATCTATTAAATTTTCTTCCAGGTCACTGATTCGTTCTTCTGCCTCACTGACCCTAGCTTTTAGATCATCTAGATTAGATTGGATCTCATTGATAGTATTTTTAAGTTCTGCCAATTCAGCTTTCATGTCTGCCCTTAGAGACTCTGTGTTGCCATTAATTGATTTCTCCATTCTAGCTATTGTCTTCACAATTGCTAGCCTGAATTCCATCTCTGACATCTTGGTTATATCTGCATCCATTTGTAAATCTGCAGCATAAGTCATAATCTCTGAGTCTTTCCTATTCTGGGGGTTCCTCCTCCTAGTCATTCTGTTGATGGGTCATTGAGGGAATGTATAGAGTCCAAATTATTGACCAGAACCCAAGCAAGATGCACCTGTTTTCCAGGGACCTTAGGGTTGCTGGCCTCCTGTTTTCCCAGCCTGTCTTCTGGGATAGGGGCCAGCCACGCTGTTACTCAGGCAACCCTGTTTGGGCAGAGTTGCCCTGCCCCCTTGTGGTGGGGGATGGGCTCAATGGGAACCAGTTTTGGGGGGCTTTTGTTCTCTGGCAGCTTTCCCTGGCGGCTTTCTGCATCTCTTCCAAGAGTCAGAGCAGAAGACACCATTTCCAACCCTCTGCCTCAGAGCAGAGACACCACAGTCTATTCTACAGTGAGCTCTCCAGGCCACATTGTCTCCATTTCTGTTTGTGCTGTTATAAACTGCAGCATCCTGGGTTCTGCTCCAGGTCTGGGCACATCTCTGCCCTTTGTGCTTCTAAAACCACCAGCTGCTCCCAGTTCACACTGGTGACCCTGCTGCTCTGGGTTTTCATCCTGGGGGCTGCCCTAAAGTCCTTTCCCTGCTGCTACCAGTCTGCGAGTCTGTGCCCTGTCCCCAGCGCAGGAGGCTATCGCTCACCAGAGGTGTAGGATCCCCATGGCCAGGCTCCGTCCCACTGCCGTTTATCCTCCAATATCTGCCCGTGGAATCACGACTCCCTGCTTCATACCTTGAAACCAATCACCTGCAATATTCTGTTTGTAGAGATCCAGATCTATCTTCTTACATCTCAGGCTGATTTCGTGGGTGCTCAGAGTGGTCTGGTAGATATCCAGCTCAATTCCGGGGACCAGTTGGAATAGGGTCCCCTACTCATCCACCATCTTTTCCCCTCTTAGCTGAATATTAATGTGCATATGCACAGGTTGAAACCCCACAAAGCCAAGTAAAACCAACTACAAGCAATTTATAAGAACACTAATTCCCAGGATACACATAGGATGAAATTAAAATTTTGTGCAGAGTAAAGAATCTTTGTTGAATGCCTGGACAATCAGTAGAAACCTCTGAAGGGTCACAACTGGGGTAGTAGGGCTATATTAGCTTTTGAATAAAGCCTACTCTGGACCAGCTCTAACAAAACTAAAACAAAACAAAAACAAAAACAAAAACAAACTTCTCCCATGTAACTAATGAACCTCCCAAAGCAAACTTCAATACTCTTAAGGAATTTCACAAAATATAAGTATTTAACAATATGACATATGCAATGTCTGGGCCCTAATGAAACAATCACTTGCCATACAAAGAAGCAGAATTGTGAACCACATAAGGAAAACCTAAACCAAGATTTTAAAAAAAAGCATAATGCAAAAGAGAAATGGAAGATATATAAACAAGAACAAGATGGAACTTCTAGAGATAAAAAATGTGTTATCTAAATTACAATATTAACTGGGTGAGTTTAGTGGCTGATTATGTACTGGAGGTCAAATAACGAGTAAACTCAAGGAAATAACAGTTGAGAATACCTGTGTTAGTTCAGGCTGCCAAAACAAAATAGTATAGACTAGATAGCTTAAACAACAGCAATTTATTTTTCTACAGTTCTGGAGACTAGAAGTCTGAGATCAGGATGTCAACATGGCTAGGTTCTGATGAGAGCTCTCTTCTAGGCTTACACCTTTCTTTTCAGTATGTCCTTACATAACCTTTCCTCTGTGCTCACTTAAAGAGAGTGAATGAACTGTTGTATCTCTGCTGATAAGAACATTAATGTTGGGGCACCTGGGTGGCTCAGTCAGTTAAGCATCTGCCTTCAGCTCAGGTCATGATCTCAGGGTCCTGTGATTGAGTCCCATGTTGGGCTCTTTGTTCAGCAGGGAGCCTGCTTCTCTCTCTCTCCCTCTGCCTGCCACTCCCCCCTGCTTGTGCGCACACTCTCTCTCTCTGTCTAAAATCTTAAAAAAAAAAAAAAGAAAAAGATTAATGTTATCTTAATCTATTAAGGGCCCCACCCTTATGACCTTATTTAACCATAATTACTTCCTTATAGGACCCATCTCAAAATATAGTCATGATAAAGATTAGAGCTTCAGCAGATTAGCTGAGAGCTAGGGGGGGCACAATCCAGTCCATAGCAATACCTAAACTGAAGCACAAATATAAAAAAAGGAAGGAAGGAGGGAAGGAAGGAAGGAAAGAAAAAAGGAAGGAAGGAAGATGAACAAAGATTCAGTGGCCTGTAGGACAATAGCAAAGTTCTAAAACAACTGGATATCCATATGGAAACAAACAAACAAAAACAACTACATCCTTACACAAAGACAGAAATTAAAATTGATCATAGGTCTAAAAATATAAGTTAAAAATATTTTTAAAAAGTAGAAGAAAATGTTTGATACTTTAGAATGAGTAAAAATCTCATAGGGCACGAAAAGCACATAACAAGGAAAAGATTCATAAATTGACCTTCATCAAATATAAAATTTTCTGACCTCTGAAAAACATTCACCATTAACTGCATTAAAAAAAACAAACCAAAAAGTGAGAGAAAATATTAGAAATAGATATATCTGATAAGGGACTCATATCCAGAATTTACAAAAAGAACAACCCAATTAAGAAAATGGGCAAATGATTTGAACAGACATATCACAAGGTATCAGATGATCAATAAGCATATAAAAAGATGAATAACATCCTTAGTCACTATGGATTACTATGAAACCAAGAATGGCTAAAATGATAAAGGTTGACCATATCAAGAGATGCCAAGATGTGGATTAACTAGAGTAATACGCTACTATTGGTTTTGTAAAATTTCTTCATCTAAGGATGATAATAGTACTATTTGTGGGGAATTGTTGAAAAATTAAATAACTTAAAAAATAAAAAACACTTGGGCGCCTGGGTGGCTCAGTTGGTTAGGCGACTGCCTTTGGCTCAGGTCGTGATCCTGGAGTCCCGGGATCGAGTCCCGCATCGGGCTCCCTGCTCGGCAGGGAGTCTGCTTCTCCCTCTGACTCTCATGCTCTCTGTCTCTCATTCTCTCTCTCAAATGAATAAATAAAATCTTTAAAAAAAAAAAATAAAAAAAAAAATAAATAAAAAAAAATAAAAAACACTTAAAACATGGCCTTTTTTATTATACTAAAATATTAGTATTATTTTACAATTAAAGGCAATCTAATGAAATTAATTATCAATATTATCATTAAGTACTTTCTAGTGTGTAGAGCCTCACTTTTAGATCTTTATAATCCTATTAAGAGAGTTATAACAAAAACTATGATAAATATTATTCATTTTCTTTTTTTGTATAAATCAAAATTTGCAATACATGGCAGTAAGACTTTAGAAATTGAAAAAAAGTAAGAGATTAATTTCTTTGACAGTGGTGCTGTGAAGGAATAATGGTGACAAAGGATTCTTCTCCTAATTCCCATGGAGCAGTTGGTCTGTTTCTCCTCCTCTTGGATATGGACTGTTCTATGACTGCTATGACTAATATGACAGAAGTAACATTACACCAGGTTCAGACTTGGTCTTTAGGAACCACTATATACAAATAGTCAACTATTTTGTAAGGGAGACCACGTGGGGAGACCCAAAGACTAAGTGGAGAAGGGAACAAGCCTAGTTAAGTGCATCCTTCTAGGCTTCACCAGGACACCAGGCATGTGAGTGAAGCTCACTTAGACCTTTCACCCAGTCCAGATACCAGCTGCATCCCACTAAGTGACTCTAGACAACGCAATACTGAGAAGAATCACCTGACTGTAATCTGCCCTAATTCCTGACCTTCCAAAATGTGAAATAAAACATAATGGTAGTTGTTCTAAGACACTGAAATTTTGTGCAGTTTGTTGTACAACAAATAATCAAAACCAAGTTTTGTTTTATTTCAATAGCTTTAGTGATCCAGGTAGGAGGAGCCAGAAATGTATTAGACAAACCAAAGAATAAAGGCAAGAATCTGTAAGGGAAGATGATCCTGGTATTACTGCATGCTATGAAAAGTAGTAAGAGTCAATATAATAATAAAAAAAATTATCTTGAGATAGCCTTAAAATTTTAGTGCCTAAAAAATACCACAGACTATGTAACAATGAGAAAATTTTATTTCTTTTTTATTTGCCTCTAAACAGATATCATATTTTAATACTGTTCATTCTCATAAGCATTGTAAGATATTCAGGTAATACTTTTTTATTTTAATTTTATTTAATTTTATTTTTTATATTTATTTTTCTTATGTTAATCACCTTACATTACATCATTAGTTTTTGATGTAGTGTTGCATGATTCAGTGTTTGCACATAACAACAAGTGCTCCAGTCAGTAATGTGCCCTCTCTAATACCCATCACCAGGCTAACACATCCCCCCACCCACATTCCCTCTAGAACTCTCAGTTTGTTTCTCAGAGTCCATAGTCTCTCATAGTTCATCTCCCCCTCTGATTTCCCCACCTTCTTTTTTCCCTTCCTGTTATCTTTTTCTTTTTTTAACATATAATGTATTATTTGTTTCAGAGGTACAGGTCGGTGATAAAACAGTCTTACACAATTCAAAATGCTCACCATAGCACAAGCCCTGCCCAATGTCTATCACCCAGGCACCCCATCCCTCACACCCCCCACCACTCCAGCAACCCTCAGTTTTTTTCCTGAGATTAAGAATTCCTCATATCAGTGAGGTCATATAATACATGTCTTTCTCTGATTGACTTATTTCGCTCAGTGTAATAACCTCCAGTTCTACCCCCATCATTGCAAATGGCAAGATTCCATTCTTTTTGATGGCTGCATAATAGTCCATTGTGTATATATATCACTTCTTCTATATCCATTCATCTGTTGTTGGACATCTTGGCTCTTTCCATAGTTTGGCTATTGTGGACATTGCTACTATAAACATCGGGGTGCATGTACCCCTTTGGATCACTACATTTGTATCTTTGGGGTAAATACCCAATAGTGCAATTGCTGGGTCATAGGGCAGCTCTATTTTCAACTTTTTGAGGAACCTCCATACTGTTCTCCAGAGTGGCTGCACCAGCTTGCATTCCACCAACAGTGTAGGAGGGTTCCCCTTTCTCCACATCCCCTCCAACATCGGTCATTTCCTGACTTGTTAATTTTAGCCATTCTGACTGGTGTGAGGTGATATTGAGGTTTTGATTTGGATTTCCCTGATGCTGAGTGACGTTGAGCACTTTTTCATGTGTCTGTTGGCCATTTGGATGTCTTCTTCAGAAAATTGTCTGTTCATGTCTTCTGCCCATTTCTTGATTGGATCATTTTTTCTCTGTGTGTTGAGTTTGATAAGTTCTTTATAGATTTTGGATACTAGCCCTTTATCTGGTATGTCATTTGCAAATATCTTCTCCCATTCTGTCGGTTGTCTTTGGTTTTGTTGGCTGTTTCCTTTGCTGTGCAAAAGCTTTTTATCTTGAAGGAAGTCCCAATAGTTCATTTTGGCCCTCACTCCCTTTACCTTTGGCGATGTGTCTAGGAAGAAGTGGCTGCAGCTGAGGTCGAAGAGGTTGCTGCCTGTGTTCTCCTTTAGAATTTTGATGGACTCTTGTTTCACATTTAGGTCTTTCAACAATTTTGAGTCTATTTTTGTGTGTGGTGTAAGGAAATGGTCCAGTTTCATTCTTCTGCATGTGGCTGTCCAGTTTTCCCAACACCATTTGTTGAAGAGACTGTCTTTTTTCCAATGGACATTCTTTCCTGCTTTGTCGAAGATGAGTTGACCATAGAGTTGAGGGTCCATTTCTGGGCTCTCTATTCCGTTCTACTGATCTATGTGTCTGTTTTTGTGCCAGTACCATACTGTCTTGATGATAACAGCTTTGTAATAGAGCTTGAAGCCCAGAATGGTGATGCCACCAGCTTTTGCTTTTCTTTTTCAACATTCCTCTGGCTATTCAGGGTCTTTTCTGGTTCCATACAAATTTTAGGATTATTTATTCCATTTCTATGAAAAAAGTGGATGGTATTTTGATAAAGATTGCATTGAATGTGTAGATTGCTCTAGGTAGCATTGACATCTTCACAATATTTGTTCTTCCAGTCCATGAGCATGGAACGCTTTTCCATTTCTTTGTGTCTTCCTCAATTTCTTTCATGAGTATTTTATAGTTTTCTGAGTACAGATCCTTTGCCTCTTTGGTTAGATTTATTCCTAGGTATCTTATGGTTTTGGACGCAATTGTAAATGGGATCGACTCCTTAATTTCTCTTTCTTCTGTCTTCCTGTTGGTGTATAGGAATGCCACTGACTTCTGTGCATTGATTTTATATCCTGCCACCTTACTGAATTCCTGTATGGGGTCTAGCAGTTTTGGGGTGGAGTCTTTTGAGCTTTCCACATAAAGTATCATATCATCTGCAAAGAGGGAGAGTTTGACTTCTTCTTTGCCAATTCAGATGCCTTTTATTTCTTTTTGTTGTCTGATTGCTGTAGCTAGGACTTCTAATACTATGTTGAAGAGCAGTGGTGATAGTGGACATCCCTGCCGCATTCCTGACCTTAGGGGGAAAGCTCTCAGTTTTTCCCCATTGAGAATGATATTTGCTGTGGGTTTTTCATAGATGGCTTTTACGATATTGAGGTATGTACCCTCTATCCCTATACTTTGAAGAGTTTTGATCAAGAAAGAATGCTGTACTTTGGCAAATGCTCTTTCTGTATCTATGGAGAAAATCATATGGTTCTTGTTCTTTCTTTTATTAATGTATTGTATAGCATTGATTGATTTGCAGATGCTGAACCAAACTTGTAGTCCAGGTATAAATCCCACTTGGTCGTGGTGAATAATCCTTTTAATGTACTGTTGGATCCTATTGGCTAGTATTTCAGTGAGAATTTTTGCATCCATGTTCATCAAGGATATTGGTCTGTAACTCCTTTTTGATGGGGTCTTTGTCTGGTTTGGGGATCAGGTAATGGTGACCTCATAAAACAAGTTTGGAAGTTTTCCTTCCATTTCTATTTTTTGGAACAGTTTCAGAAGAATAGGTATTAATTATTCTTTAAATGTTTGGTAGAATTTCCCTGGGAAGCCATCTGGCCCTGGGCTTTTGTTTTTTGGGAGATTTTTGATGACTGCTTCAATTTCCTTAGTGGTTATAGGTCTATTCAGGTTTTCTATTTCTTCCTGGTTCAGTTTTGGTAGTTAATACACTCTAGGAATGCATCCATTTCTTCCAGATTCTCTAATTTGCTGGCATAGAGTTGTTCATAATATGTTCTTATAATTGTTTGTATTTTTTTAGTTGTTGGTTGTGATCTCTCCTCTTTCTTTCATGATTTTATTTATTTGGTTCATTTCTCGTTTCTTTGTGATATGTCTGGTCAGGGGTTTATCAATCTTATTAATTTTCTCAAAGAACCAGCTCCTAGATTTGTTGATCTCTTCTACTGTTCTTCTGGTTTCTATTTCATTAATTTCTGCTCTGATCTTTATTATTTCTCTTCTCCTGCTGGATTTAAGTTTTATTTGCTGTTCTTTCCCCAGTTCCTTTAGGTGTAGGGTGAGGTTGTGTATTTGAGACCTTTCTTGTTTCTTGAGAAAGGCTTGTATTGCTCTATACTTTCCTCTTAGGACTGCCTTTGCTCCATCCCAAAGATTTTGAACAGTTGTGTTTTCATTTTTTTTTTGGTTTCCATGAATTTTTTTTAATTCTTCTTTAATTTCCTGGTTGACCTATTCATTCTTTAATAGGATGCTCTTTAGCCTCCATGTTTTTGAGTTCTTTCTGACTTTCCTCTTGTGATTGAGTTCTAGTTTCAAAGCACTGTGGTCTGAAAATATGGAGGGAATGATCCAAATCATTTGGTACCATTTGAGGCCCTATTTGTGACCTAGGATATGATCTATTCTGGAAAATGTTCCATGGGCACTGGAGAAGAATGTGTTTTCTGTTGCTTTGGGATGGAATGTTTTGAAAATATCTGTGAAATCCATTTGGTCCAGTGTGTCATTTAAAGTCTTTACTTCCTTGCTGTTCTTTTGCGTAGATGATCTGTCCATTTCAGTGAGGGGGGTGTTATTAAAGTCCCCCACTATTATTGTATTGTTGTCAATGTGTTTCTTTGCTTTTATTATTAATTGGCTTATAAATTGGCTCCTCCCAAATTAGGGGCATAGATATTTACAATTGTTAGAGCTTCTTCTGGATAGATCCTTTAAGTATGATATAGTGTCATTCCTCATCTCTTATTATAGTCTTTGGCTTAAAATCTAATTTGTCGGATATAGGATTGCCACCCCAGCTTTATTTGGTGTCCATTAGCATGATAAATGGTTTTCCACTCCCTCACTTTCAATCTGGGGGTGTCTTTGGGTCTAAAATGAATCTCTTACAGACAGCATATCGGTGGACCTTGTTTTTTTTATCCAATCTGATACACTTTGACTTTTGATTCGGGCATTTAGCCCATTTACATTCAGGGTAACTATTGAAAGATAGGAATTTAGTTCCATTGTATTGCCTGTAAGGTAACTGTTACTGTATATTGTCTGTGTTCCTTCCTGGTCTATGTTACTTTTAGGCTCTCTCTTTGTTTAGAGGAACCCTTTCAATATTTCTTGTAGGGCTGGTTTCATGTTTGCAAATTCCTTTAGTTTTTGTTTGTCCTGGAAGCTTTTTATCTCTCCTTCTATTTTCAATGAGAGCCTAGCTGGATATAGTATTCCAGGCTGCATATTTTTCTCATTTAGTTCCCTGAAGTTATCATGCCAGTCCTTTCTGGACTGCCAGGTCTCTGTGGATAGGTCTGTTGCCAATCTAATGTTTCTACCATTATAGGTTACAGATCTCTTGTCCTGAGCTGCTTTCAGGATTTTCTCTTTGTCTCTGAGAATCATAAGTTTTACTCTCAGATATCAGGGTGTTGACCTAGTTTTATTGATTTTGAGAGGGGTTCTCTGTGCCTCCTGGATTTTGATGCCTGTTTCCTTTCCCAAATTAGGGAAGTTCTCTGCTATAATTTGCTCCAGTATACCTTCTGCCCCCCTCTCACTTTCTTCTTCTTCTGGGATCCCAATTATTCTAATATTGTTTCGTCTTATGGTATCACTTATCTCTCGAATTCTGCCCTTGTGATCCAGTAGTTGTTTATCTCTTTTTTTCTCGGCTTCTTTATTTTCCATCATTTGGACTTCTATGTCACTACTTCTCTCTTCTGCCTCATTTAACCTAGCAATTAGGGCCTCCATTTTTTATTGCACCTCATTAATAGCCTTTTTGATTTCCATTTGGTTACATTTTAGTTCTTTTATTTCTCCAGAAAGGGTTTCTCTAATATCTTCCATGCTTTTTTCAAGCCCAGCTAGTATCTTTAAAATCATCATTCTGAGCTCTAGTTCTGACATCTCACTAATGTCCGTATCGATTAGGTCCCTGGCAGTCAGTACTGCCTCTTGTTCTTTTTTTTGAGGAGGTTTTTTCTGTCTTGTCATTTTGTCCAGAGGAGAATAGATGAATGAGAGAACAAAATGTTAACAGGGTAACAACAACTCCAGAAAAATATAGACTAAACAAATCAGAAGAGACCTGAAACCTGGGAAAAGAAAGGAAAGAAAGAAAGAAAAAAAAAAAAGAAAAAAGATTAAAAAATAAACACAGAATATGATCAAATATGATCAGGCTGGTGCATAGATCAGTGCCACACCCTAGATTTGGGGCGTATTTTGGTCTGTTAGATGAAACTGCCTTCCAAAATTTTAAAGGAAGAAGAACTTATATACGTACAAAAATAAGGGTAAATACGATGACAGGACAGAATATGACTGTAAAGATGAAAATTATAAGAGATTTTATAAAAGGAATTGATAAGATAAGAAGTTGGTTGAAAAAAGAAAGAAGAGAAATTAAAAAAAGAAAAAAAAAAGGGGGAGAGAATGTGACCAGATAGGAGACTAGAACAAAGCCATACACTAGAGATTTAGGGTATATTTTGGTCTGTTAGGAGAAACTGTCTCCCAAAATTTTAAAAAGATAACAACTTATATATATACCAAAAATAAGGTTAACTACTATGAAGGGATAGAATGTGACTCTAAAAATGAAAAATAAAAAAGATTTTTAAAAAAGGGATTGATAAGATGTTGGTTGAAAAAGGGAAAAAGAAAAATTCAGGGCGCCTGGGTGGCTCAGGTGGTTAAGCGTCTGCCTTAGGCTCAGGTCATGATCCCAGGGACCTGGGATGGAGTCCTGCTTGGGGTCCCTGCTCAGCACGGATCCTGCTTCTCCCTCTGCCTCTCTCTCTCTCTCTCTGTCTTATGAATAAATAAATAAAATCTTAAAAAAAAAGAAAAATTAAAAAAATAGGAAAAGAAAAAAAAAGAAAATTAAAAAAATTAACTCTGAAAGAATAAAGAATCAGGGGGGAAAAAACCGTGAATTCTATGTGCAGTATTCCCCTTGCGCTGGAGTTCTGCCATTCTCATTGATCAGTAAACTTGGTCTTGGCTGGTTGTTCTTACCCATCTTCTGCGTGAGGGGCCTGTTGCCATGGTTCTCAAATGTCTTTGCCAGAGGCAGAATTGCCCCACCCTTGCTGGTCCAGGCTAAGTAATCTGCTTGGGTTTGGTCTTGGGAGCTTTTGTTCCCTGCAAGCTTTCTGTACAGCTTTGGAGGAGGAGAGTGAAAATGGCAGCCTCCCAATCTCCGCCCCAGAGGAGCCGAGAACTCCAGGCCCCACTCCTCAGCGAGCCCCCAGAGAAAAGCAGTCAATCACTCCCGTCTTCCTGGTCTCCGGCCGCACTCCGTGCTCACCCGGCCTGTGACCAAGTGTTTCTATCTCTGGCACATGACCCCATGTGAAGTCTCCAAAGCAAGCAGATCCCTGCGGTGTGCTCCCTTGCCACTCCTCCTTGGGGAGGAAAGGGAGTCTCCCTGGATCTGCCGCTTGTTGGGTCCCTGCTGGAGGAACAGTGGCCCGACTATGCCGCGGATCACAGTTTATGGCAACCCCGAGCTGAGAGCCCACTCCTTGGCTCCATCTCTGCAGCCGGCTTCCCTGCTCTGATACCTGGGAGCTCTGTTGCACTCAGGCACCCCCGGTCTTTCTGTGACCCTGAGGGTCCTGAGACCACACTGTCCCTTGAGGGTTCCTCCCCCCCGCTCAGCCACTGGAGCGAAGTCCCTCAGCGGAGCCAACTTCTAAAAGTTCTGATTTTGTGCTCTGCTGCTCTATCACTTGCTGGTAGCGGCTGACAGAGGCTCCCTCCCCCTGCTGTCTATCTTCCCATATATCGCCTTGGATTCACTTCTCCGCACATCCTATCTTCCAGAAAGTGGTCGCTTTTCTGTTCAGAGTTGCTGCTATTCTTTTCTTCAATCTCCTGTTGAGTTCGTAGGTGTTCAGAATGGTTTGTTCCCTATCCAGCTGAATTCCTGAGGCCAGACAAAATTTAGGTCTCCTATTCCTCTGCTATCTTTTTCCTCCCTAGATATTCAGGTAGTCTTAACAAAATTTGAATTAATTGAGATATAAAATGAAACTATGAACAAATGACCTTCTAGTCTAAATATGATCTATATGCAAATGAAGATGTCCTACATACTCAAAATAGTGATATATATTTCTTAACAATCCTATTTTTGCTCACAGAATAATCTTAGAGATAGATAATATCTTGAAAGAAAGGTAAATATACGTTTTCCTTTCTTTTTATTAATAATTCTAAAAAATATTTTATTTATTTGAGAGAGAGAAAGAGCACAAGCAGGGGGAGGGGCAGAGAGATAGGGAGAAGCAGACTTCTCACTGAGTGCGCAGCCTGATGCAGGGCTCAATCCCAAGACCCTGAGATCATGACCTGTGAGCTGAAAACTGATGCTTAACTGACTGAGCCACCCAGGTGCCCCTTATTTTTTAAAATATGCCAAATATTTTATAATTATCAAAGCCCCCTTCTTATGAATTTTAAAAACTTTTTAAAGCATTTGTTTTGAATAGAGGAAATGATCCATATATTTTTAAAGGAGTACAGTTAATCCAGTTATATCTTTTTGGTGATTATTAGCATAAAATACCCAGAAGGATTTTTGTCATTATCAAATGTTTTAACTATATATTTTAGGGTAAGTCTTGAGGGCAAGCATCTAAGCTTTCCACTGCTCCTAACTCTTAACATAAAAATGTGGTTACTAAACTATACATCAGAGTTTGGTTATTAAATGGGACTTAGCACTCTCTTCTGCACACATTTTTGGTTTTAATATATAATATGCTTTAGTAGTTGTCAAAAGATAGATATAATTTGCAGTTTCCCAAACATATTTGACCATTTAACTCCTCTGCCACCACCATCTATATTTTTCCTTAGAATATCTTACAGAACAAATACTCTGGAATATATTTTGGGAAATGATGCAAGAATTCCTGAAGTCTCTTGTGAATCTAAAATATTCAGCATTGTTAATGGCTTCTATAGGAGCATGATGAAGCTTAAAAAAAAAAAAAGAACATGATGAAGGGTTTATAATTATTTATTGATCAAAAAAGAAAAACCTGCCATAAGACAAAATGCATCTATTCTATTATTTGTCTTTAAAATGGCTCTCTGATAAGCTAGCTTCATCATATAAAGACAGTGGAAGTAATTTAGAATTCTGAAAAAATATACTTGGTAAGCCCTCAGAGGAAGTATTTAACTCAGTAATTCTAGGTTTCCAGTCAGGTGGATCCTTTAGAAGTAACGTTTTATTCTTCTGTTTCTTATTTGCCCTACATTTTTCTCAAAATCTGCCTCATAACCTTAAAACTTTAGGTGCAGATAATGTAAGGGGTTACATATCTTCTTTAAGAGAGTTTTCCCTTATGAAGTGATGTTTTCATCTGTTTTTCAAAGTGCACTTATTTTATTAAAATAGGAAAACCCTTCAAATTCTTTCTGGTAATCTCACCCGAGGTGAGGTGAGAAAAAGAATGCGAGTGTCATCTGAGGCACAGAGAAATTATCATAGAACAATGTTTATTATTATTTCAATTTGGAAATGAAAAACATACAAAATACAGGTTTTCCTGACTATCTGCAAGTACAGCAGTCCTGTGAAACTTTTGTAAGCTGAAATGGTTTAAAGTGAAGAAGCAATTACCATTAATTCGTATGGAAACCTTTTTTGAGTGTTCCCGGACTCAAAAAATAACTTCTCTTAGGCTTTTCCTGATACCTTAAGACACTTCTTGCCAATGGATGCACAAAATCAATCTAGATGAAGTAGAGATGCTCACAGACCCAGTTCAGAGCTATGACCACTTGATGTGAGAGGTCGAGCCTAGTCCCTGGGGAAGGAGCTGGGCAGTGCCACCCTGCTGCTTGAGCTAGACATTGCCTTTATAGTGGCTCACTGCAAAACAAACACCAAATGCTATTTTCGCTTTTTGCCTTTTCTCTTTAAAGTGAAAATTCCCTTTGGACTTCTTTCAGTTAGTGAAAACAGGTACTAATGTAGATCTTTCATAAAAGCAAAGTGTTGTAACACGAACCTTCAAAAAGTGGGGGCACCCCTATATTAATATTGGAATGCCCTGTGCACTGGTAATGGGCTTTTACAGTTAAAAATAATTCCATACTAGGTAGAATCTCCTAGTTATAAAAATATTTTGATATTTGAGAATTACCTAATTTATCTTTGAGCATTGTAAAAACATTGCATAAAAAGCTCGTTTACATAGACATACAAATGCAAACAGTCTGCTCTTCTGAATGTGCTTTTAGGGTAAAAAAGCCAAAGAGATGTGTGTGTGGGTTCCTGCTAAGGTAAAAAAACATCAGGAGATATGAACCTATGGGAGCACTGCCTTGCTCTGACAGACAGGAAGGAGGAGGATGACATTATAAGAGGGATGAGCTCTGGTCAAGAATTGGAGCAGCTATGGGTCAACATGTAAATTTTGATGGTAAAAAAATCAATTTAACTCAATCACCACAGAGCAAACTAGTGAAAAGTGAGTTCCAGAAGCAGAAAAGTTATTCTCCAAGACATGCCATTAACCTAACATTGTTAACATATCATTGTTTTCCACAGATCTCATATCTAAGGAACATTACAGTTCTGCGGAACATCTTTGCCTTTGGATCAAGAAATCAAGAATCAAAGAGGCAGGTGTGTGTTCACACTCTTACCTTTTCCTTCTACACCCAAGTGTAGGCCAGAGTTTATTTGTTAAGGGCCTAATACTCAATTTGACTGACCTATACAGATGGGTTAAAAAAGAATGGGATAAATTCTTCACCCCTTTAGCCAATGAGTGAACTTTCAAGAATAATCTATTTATTCAGTTGAAGAAGCTGTCATTTCGTGCCAAATAAGTTCATGCATTTTGTTTACTATCAGTATTTCATGAGTGTTTGATAGTTTGCTTGATATTTATATTAGTATGTGCCTTTGTTTGAGCAACAAATTCCATAAAACTTTTCTAGTTAGTGCTCTGGGTCTGATATTTCAATAGATTATATTTTATTCTATGCTCCTGGGAGCTGATATTTACAAGATCTAAGGCCCACATAGAAATGATTTTTGTGGAAGAACCCTGAAATCTGGGACCCCTTTTAACACCTATGGAAGGACTTAAATTTATAAGGATTCATTTGTTTCTTTTTAAGGAAACAATAGCAGCAAATATTTTTCAAAATAGTGAACATATAAAGTATACTTTTTAAATGTTTTTATTTCAAAGTTTAATATATAAAAAGTATTATGAATAACAGATATAAGCATATATAATCTGTATATTTACATTAATGTAGAAAAATTATTCACATAATACTTTCAGAATTTCAATGTTATATGATCTATTTATATATGTAATATTCAGTCTTAACTACATTTTCCTTTTCTTGTCCCTGTTCATGTTCCCTGTTTATTTTTACTTTCTTCCCATAGACTTCTGTACTTTAAACAGAATTGTAACTCTTATTCAAATATAAATTCTTTGTTGTCACTTTTTTTTTAAGATAAAAGTAGGAAATTAATTTTAGGCATGACTACTTCAAATTTCTCCTTGCTAAATGTAAATCATTACACTTAAAGGATTCTAAAAAGTTATCCAAAATGAGAATCGAATTAGCCAGAATTACACATACAGAGAAAAGTCTATGGAAAGTCGATTGTATAATGATGGGCTGAGACTAATGGCTAAAACTACATTTAATGACATTTGCCCTGGGGTTTTTAATGTAACGTAAAAGCACAATCTTGGGAAAATCATTGCTGTTCTAAATAGGAACCAACATATGGAGAGATTTGATCTGGGTTAAAAGGAAAAAAAAAAGTAAATTGAAAGGGAAAAACTGAGGTAGAGGACAGTTAGTGCATACAGTATTTGATTTAATCCCATATTCAGTGCAATATGTTCACTTGAGAGGATCACAGAGAGCCAAGAATACAAAATACCATTTCCCCCCTAATCACTTAGGCATGGTTTTCAAAGCAGAAGCTATTTACCCACCAATCTGAATCAGAATATTGGCATATATTTCTTTGGAAATCTCCATCATCTTCTATTAGCTGAATATTTAGAAAATAACTTTATTCCAACCAATGTGGCCATTAGAAGAATTTTATGAAAGTCTTCAACCTCAAAGAACTTGTAGTCTCATAAATAATTTGGATTTGTTTTAAATATTTAAAGCAAGATGAGTATTATGTTTACCAGAAACTTTGCCAAGAAAGTCAACATTTTTAATATTCAATGGGTATAAAATAATGGTTATAAAGATGCTAATATAGGTACACAGGCATGAATTCCATTTTTCTTGGCCATAACTTTAATTAAATATTTTCTATTGTAAGAAAATCAAGACAGCCCACATATTGAAGACTTAAAAACAAGGGGAAGTTATAAATGGGATCAAGCAGGGGTTCTAATGAAAACCTCATTATATTTGCCTTAGTTTATTTGTTTATTGTTTTATGAAAGCGTACTATAGGAATAATTCTGGGTGTGTTATTTGCAGAGACATTTCTACTTACTAAAGAAGCATAAGAGAAATGCCCATATTTTTTCAATAATACATATAATGTTACTATGTTAGAATAGAAATACTATTTTCTTTTCAAATTGGCATGATGCCCCAGTTTCCACCCCACCTTCCATTACTGAGGATTGCTCTATTCTTCTATGCCCTCAGTATTCCAACATCACAATCTTAGTACTATGGTACACTTCATTAGTTTAAAACTTACTAGAAAATGTCAAATGGACATACGTGTTGGCAGCTCTTATGGACACTATGAGAGGTCCAGATAAAGAAAGAATTCCTGCTGTCATGGAGTTGATAAGTCAAGGTGAAAAATGAAAGCTAACAACTGATTGAAAGAACTCAAGCTGAAAATTTGGGGGAAAAACTTAGAGTTCTCCCAATTATTGTCTCCCAATTAATTACTTAGATTTAATGGCTTTACTATATTTTATTTTTTCATTTATAAAATGATTGGCTCAAACCATTCAGTCAGCTGTTTTCTGATGTTAGAATCAAACAATGACCTATAGTTTAAAATAAATAAACCATAAAAATAATATTGCCTGAATGTACAAAAAATGTACATAGTACAGACAAAAACTAATGTTTCAGAGCCTTCTGTGTGTCAAGCATAAGTTAGATGTTTTCACTTATTTTATTTCATGAGGTATGCAAAAGAACCCTCAGAGATAGTACATAAAACCTTGTGAAAAATTCTAGTGCCCTTCTCTAAGTCTAAAAGTTTCTTGATGTGAAGACACCTTGAAAGAAGCTATTTTGCTATTCCTTTTATTTTCTACCTGAGACAATATTAAAAAAATATTCAAATATTACCTGTAGCCTTCCACTTAAGATGTTTGTCTTTTTTGTTCCAAATGTTCCAAATGTGTAATGATTCAGAACCCATGAATGCTTTTTAGGGCCAGATTCCATGATGGCTACTTGAGAGTCCTTGAAACCAGAAAGGTGATCTGACTTCATTTATTATCTCCACAGAAGGAGAAAGGACGGGCCACAGTGATAAATATCCAGCACTTCTTTACTTTATTCAAGATACTAAGATCCCTATTTCCTTGTCTTTTCTATTATTTAATAGAAATAATAAAATTGCAAGCAAACATAATTATTGCACAATGTAAGTTCTCATAGATATTTCAGTAATGATGACATGTTGGGAAGAAATGGAGAATCTTATTGGACCCGGCTTTGGAAAGAATAGTTTAAAATTCACTAGTTCCGCTGTGTTTCAAGAACACAATTGATTGTAACTTGGAAAATATTTTTTAAAATCTTAATATATTTTGGGGGATTTTTCATTTTTTTTATTTGAGAATAGTTGACACAGTGTTACATTAATTTCAGGTGTACAACTTAATGATTTGACAAGTTTATATATTATGTTATGTTTACCACAAGTGTAGCTACCATCTGTCCTGTTACATTGCTTTATAGTATCATTGACTGGATTCCTTATGCTGTGCCTTTTATTCCTGTAACTTATTCATAACTGGAAGCCTGTATCTCTCTCTCCCCTTCACCCATTCTGCCAACGCCCCACCCTGTCCTCTGGCAACCATCAATTTGTCCTCTCTTTATAGGCCGAATTCTGCTTTTTGTTTCGTCTTTATTTTTTATACAGAGATAGGTATTGATATTCTGACATACCGGCTGAGGTAATTAAGGCTTAGTCACATCATGTGATATGTCTGAGGTGCAAGTTGGAATCAAATGGAGACGTGGGTATTAAGTAGGGCACGTACCGCATGGAGCACTGGGTGTTATACGCAAACAATGAATCATGGAGCACTCCAGCAAAACTAATGATGTATTGTATGGTGACTAAGATAACATAATAAAATTAAATTAAAAAACAAATGGAAACATAGAACAATCTCACTTTTCTTTTTTACTATAAGACTGACACTTAAGAGTAAGATTTTTATAAATGAAGCAGGAGGTGAAATGAGAAAAGTAAAGGAAAAGCCAATATCTATTGGCTTTTATAAAGTTTGTAAACAGTATAAAATATTATTTTAGAAATCTGGATTAACTTAAAATTTCTTTTTTGTATGAAAAGAAAATGAAAGCACATTTTGTATAATTAAAAAATTAAGAAATCTTTTTATTTCATAGATTGAAAAAGGAGTTAATAAATGTCCAAAGTCTTAGTTGTGTATATATGACATTTCTGTTTGTTAATTCCAGTGCTAATCTAGCCCAATTCACGAAGTCACAGAGATGCTGGGAAATAGAGTGCCTACCCTCTTACAGGACAGCCCTGGCTGCCATTTTCCCTCTTTAGGATAATATAGCATCATTCAAATGAGAGGGCTTTGCCAATATTTGATAAAAATTGGAATGAATATTTTATTCACTTATAATTGAATTTTCAAAGTCTAATTGCTAGAAAATTCATCTACTTAAATCAGATAGTATAATTAGATTATTTTAGCTCCAATTATAGGATGAAGAAGTGTGTGTGTGTGTACATGTGATTTTAAGTGTCGAAGTGCAAGATACACAAGAGAGGTAATATAAGACAGTAATAAAGGGGAGATTAACCACTAAGTGTCTATCACTGGGTTTATGTGTGTTCGTGACAAATTTATATTAAAGGTTATGCATATACTTTATTAAAAATAAAAATTAGAATCAGCTAAAATGTTCTATAGAATTATTTTATCAATAAATTAAATTTCAAAAGTCAACGATTTTTAAAATGTTTCATTTTTAAGCAATAATAAAAGTTAATTCACTGTAAGTTGGGAAACACGATTGTCAAATTTGATTGCTTTATCTAATCCAATAACCTGCACATATGAAATATTAGATAACATCTTGACATTAGGCATTGAATTAAAATTTTTTATATGAAAGACTAGTATTTTACCTAAGTATAAATATTTTAGCTGGGAAAATGCTTTAGAGAAAGAAATGAAATATATTTGGTTATAGAGGTACCAAAGCAAGTTGTAGAATTTTTTTTAATAATCAAAAAAAATGTTTTAATAAAGATGTCGACTTTTTCACTTCAGCCTAACAACTTCAAGAGTATATCAGTTTCAAAGCCTAGTTGGAAGCCTTTAAGTTCTAATACCAAGAAGAACGGATAATTTAAGAAACAAATATTACAAAGAAGATGAGAGACTTTTAAAATGCTCCCTTTATGTTCATTCTTTTCTCCCCAAGGATAGGCTCTTTGCTTACATCAAAGTGAGACTTGGTGGTTGGTTACACTAACTCAGCTGGAAACTGATTAATATTTTGTTCTGTCTCTTTATCCTTGAAATTTTATTTTTAATCTTCTAGTCTCCTTCCATTTGTAACAATTGGAAAGGAGAAGGTACACATGGCTCTTTTGCAGACAACCCCTTTGGTAAATGTTGTTGTAATTATTACCTGTTGCACAGGAATATGGCGTGGACATTCCACAAACATGTGGTCTCTATTTGGAAAGAGTCCTACCCTTCATCTATGGAAGTACAATGTCATATTACGGAATTAGTTCATGAAGAATAAAGACCAGCATTCCCCCGAGTTAAATTTGAAGTTGTTTTTTTCTGTATAGAGCCACTATTTTGACTTAGTATAGACTTAAATGAAGACTAGAATGATTGTATTAATAAAGCATATTGTTAAAGCCATTGTAAATTATAATGAAGAAATGTAATATTTCATACATTTCTATTTTAATGCTTTTGTACTTATGAAAGATACTCAGATTTTTCACTTTAGAGATCTTTATGTCAGTGACTAACATTACATGGCTAGCTATTCTCTAAATTGCTATTGACTTCATGTCATAAAATATTATGTCCATTTTTTAACCACAGAGTATGGTTATATTTTTAACTTTACATGTTTTTAATTTTATGTTTTCCTATATATTATTTTATTAGGCTTTTTAATGTATTCGTTCCATCATACCACTTATCGGACAATCAAATAATTTACATGTGGAAATACATTTAAAAAACATACCAGTAAATAATAGTGGGTGGCTCTGGTAGAAATTAATTAAGTATAATCATCAGGAACATTTCTATTAAGCTTTTATTCTATATGGAAACTGTCAAACTCCATGGTAGAATAAATTTAAGAAACATTGCATAGAAGGAAAGTACTTTTATAAAAACTAACGTGTGTGTATTTGTATGTTGGTGCATACACATGAGTATGTATTCTTTTTAATGTATATCCTGAAAAAGCCTTTAAAATAAGCTAGGGGCGCCTGGGTGGCTCAGTCATTAAGCGTCTGCCTTCCGCTCAGGTCATGATCCCAGGGTCCTGGGATCGAGTCCCACATCGGGCTCCCTGCTCTGCGGGAAGCCTGCTTCTCCCTCTCCCACTCCCCCTGCTTGTGTTCCTGCTCTCGCTATCTCTCTCTCTGTCAAATTAATAAATAAAATCTTTAAAAAATAAAATAAAATAAAATAAGCTAGAATGACTAGAGGCTACTTAAATACAATAGTGTTTTCAAGTATGGTATCCTTTATACTTTTCAAATAAAACTCAAAATAGCAACAGAAGTAATTAAAGAAAGCATTATAAACTGTAGTTTTTCAAATTTGAAAGCTTAAGAAAGTTAATTAACTGAATACTATAAGAGAAACAATAAATTTGCCATATTCTCAAAGGAAAATACAATGATAGCAGATACAATGATAGTGGAAAAAAATAAGTAAAGTTTATTTTCAGTATCTGGAAATGCAGAAAGTAAGGAAATGTTTTAAAGGTAAGTAATTATAGGGCGCCTGGGTGGCTCAGTTGGTTAAGCGACTGCCTTCGGCTCAGGTCATGATCCTGGAGTCCCTGGATCAAGTCCCGCATCGGGCTCCCTGCTCGGCAGGGAGTCCGCTTCTCCCTCTGACCCTCCTCCCTCTCATGCTCTCTGTCTCTCATTCTCTCTGTCTCAAATAAATAAATAAAATCTTAAAAAAAAAAAGGTAAGTAATTATAACTACAAATGACTATCAGGTGGAAAAATCCCTAGGTAATAAACAAATTCAGGTAGAATCAGATCTTGTCAAAAGGGTACTGTGGGAAAAAGATTTTTCTTTGAATCTGTTCAGCTAATCTAATCCAAGGGACAATAATAATGAAGTAAATATTTGGCATGAAAGATTATAACAAGCACTTTGAAGTAAATCTATAGGAAGAAGATGGGACAGGAAAGGCTAATGAGGGAGAAGGTGAGAGTCACATATGTTCACGAATAGTCTATGTGGTCGTATTTGATCAGGGAGCTGAAGAAACTGTTCTCTGCACCGTATCTAGGGGAAAGTTTTATTCAAAGGAAACACAAGTAGTATAAAGGTCTACAGGTTAAGCACATGCTTGGTATGACTGAAACTTGGCAACCCGAGCAGAATGGTCCAAATAGAATGAGAGAAAGGAAATAATAAGATATGAGGTCAGAAAATGAATAAATGAAGGACATTTTGAGAGACAGAAAAAATCCAGGGCATTGCAGTGCAGTGTGGGGAAAGAAAGGCTGAACTCTGAGTAAAAGGTGGAGGGGTCCATGGGACAGTTTTCAAGCGAATTCACCTGATCTGATTGAATTTTCAAAGGTCATTTTGGCTGCTGAATTGAGGGTACACTTTAGAGGGACAACAGCAAATTCAAGGAGAACACTTTGTGGCATGCTACAACAATCCGGGTAAGATACAGTGGTGGCCTGGATTAGGGTACCGGTAGTGCAGGTAGTAAGAAGTGATTGGACACTAGATATATTTTGAAAATAGAGTGAATGGGGCACCTGGGTGGCTCAGTCGGTTAAATGTCTGCCTTCCACTCAGGTCATGATCTCAGGGACCTGGGATTGAGCTCCACATTGGGCCCCATGCTCAGCGGGGAGCCTGCTTCTTCCTCTCCCTCTGTCTGCCACTCCCCCTGCTTGTGCTCTCTCTCTCTCTCCTTGTCAAATAAATAAATAAAATCTTTAAAAAATACAGTCCTGTGGTAGAGCTAGGAATGAACATGATTCATTTTAATAAATTACGATTTAAAAAGAGTTCTACTAGGGGTTAAAAGCACAATGCTATCATTAAAGAGAAAAAGTATACATTTCAAGAGAATGGGTGAATACTGATGAAGTTTTTAAAAAGACTTCATAGAAAGTTAAAGTAAGTTTCAATTATGACTAAATTAGAATGAAAGATGGAGAGAGACTAAGCAAAAGGCATAGTAATTTCAAAGTTGGAGAGGTGTTACAGGTTTAATGAATCTATAAATAATGTGGAGGTCTTACGGTATGTTTATGGAAGTTTAGCAGGAGAGGCCAATGGTGGTCACATTCAGGATTTTGTGTACTATGCTTAAAATGAATTTTATCCTCTGTTTTTTGGGCTAAAGTATATGAGGGATTAAAGATGTCTGTTACATTTCTTACTGGGTGACTAGTTGAGTGAAAATCAAATCACTAATATAGGGATTACTAGAAGAGAAGGTTAGAGTATAGATATAAATTCAGATTGTACATACTGAGTTTGGGATGCCTATGTGAAGTCCTCCCTGTTAAATGCATAGCTAGGTGGAAATTTCTAAAGGAAATCACAGATATGCATTTGGGACACAGATCAGGTGTATACAATCAAGAGAAGGGGCTGATGCAGGTTTTACAGTGCCAGAAACTTATATAATTTTAGAGACCTTTAAAAATATAAATTTTAAAATACAATATTTGGTACAGTGTCTGTAAATGGGGCCTATGTAAATGATGCTTTCTGGAGTATAAACTTTATTAGTGCCCTAGTAAGTCTATTTATGGCAGGAGTTGTTGGGGCAGGGAATAAAAAGCTATGGACTTAAATAAAAAGATTTAGGTTCAAGAGAGGAGGTAGAAAAAAAAAAAAAAAAAAAAAAAAACCAAAAAAAAATAAAAAGAAAAAAGTGTAAAAGGAGCTGAAGAAAAAAAAACACTGAGAAAAGTAGTTAAAGAGGAAATAATTCATGTAAAGAGAGGATTGCCATAGAAGTAAAATTATGAATGTTCATAATGTATTAAATATTATAGAGTCTTAAAGCTACTAAGTAATGTTTTAGTTACAAGTAATTTGTTAAATATGTTTTGCTTGTGTAGAATGAAATCGTTGCAACAGATGAGATGAAAAATAATTATTTTTAAATAAAACCAAAAGCCATCTGACAGATGAATTTTATTCTGAGGCAAGACATTGATAAATTTCCTAGACAAAGAATCACAAAAAGCACCATACTTTTAAAATATACTGTTATTGCACCCTAAATTCATATCTAAAAGTTGAGGTATTTTCATAGACTTAGCAACAATATCAGCAATATTTCTTTATTGTTTTAAACCTTGGCACGGGGTGGCTCAGTCACTTAGGCATCAGATTGTTGGTTTCAGCTCAAGTCATGATCTCCCAGTTTTGGATTGAACCCCGAGTGGGACTCTGCGCTCAGTGCAGTCTGCTTCAAATTCTCTCTCTGTCTCTCTCTCTCTTTCTCTCATGAATAAATAAAATCTTTATAAAAAAAAAAAAAGACCCTTGGTATATAATTGATTATTTTCAGTTGAGTGCAGGGAAAATACTAGTGCAACTTAGATGAGGCTTTTAAAATAACCACATTCATAACACCTCATTATACTTAGAATAAAAATATATCCTGTCTTTGAATGTCTCAAAAATTATGTCAAAAATAAAATTATATAATCATCAGAAAATATTTTTTATGGGCCCAGCGTGCTTCCGCTGTGCGACTCTGCTAGAAAATCATTTTTATTCAAAAGTTTATTTCCATTCCATCTGTCAATTTACCTATTATCAATTGATACACCAAAGTGTGTTTTAGTAGAATGTAAAATAGGATGAAAATTGTTCAAATTTGTGTCTGTGTGTGTGTGTGTGGGAGAGAGAGATTCTGCAAAAGATAAAAGGTTTTCTTGAAAGTATTGAGGCAGCTGCACTCTTTTCAGACTGCTTCCTTTTTCATGAATACAAAAGTAGCATTTAACTTATCATTGTACTCAAGGGCTTATTTTAAAAGCAATAGAAAAGCAGCTGGGAAAATGATTTTGTTACTTTTATCATGGCTAGGTAATTAAAATTTTCTGGATTAGAGATATTTGAGTGTTTTCTATGTTGCTGATGATAGTTCTTACTAATGATATTAGTGCAGTAATTTTCCAATTTCAAATGTTAAGTATTTTTGTGTGGTTAAGTAATTCTGGTGAGTCATATAGATAAATTAAGTATGAAATTGAAGCCATGAATGTCTGCAGAAAATTTTGCTCTTGTATTTCCTGCTGCTCAAACTTCTCTAATACTCCCCACCTTCCCTGGCCATTTTTTTTTTTTTTTTAAGCAAAAGTAGTGCACAGGAAGGTATAAGGAGCACCAAGTGGTACCTTTCACCTGTCACCATAGAAACAGGGAAGGGAGATTATACCAAAAAGAATAAAGGTAGCAAGGTAATAGGTTAGAAACACAGCTGGATCGTGGAAACTGATGTTACGGTGGGAAGAAACACTGAGAGGTCAAATATCTCATTTCTTCTTTGTCAGGAAATACCTCTTTCATGTCATCCATAAAAACAAACAAAAACACTACTTTATCTTCTGATGATTTCCAGAAATCAAAATTTCACATTGTCCCACCCCACCAGTTATTTATTCAGATGTATAATTACTATATTTGTGCAGATTATGGAAATTTATTAATAGTAAAAGTTAACTTGAATTCTTTGTAACAGTCTTTAATATAACCTAGAAGTATTGGTTGTCCTGATAATCCTCATTTTTCTGAACAAGATTAGATTCTTTGCATTTATACATAGAAATGAAATTTATCTCTTAGTGTGTTACTTTTCATTTGAATCCTTTAGATTCATAGACTATAATTGGAATAGTAATCCCAGGTTTGCTTATTTCAAGTTGACTTTAACCATTAATAAGTTACAATAATTCCAGTGAGGCTTTATTCAATGAAGTTTTTGTCTGTATTAATATGTGATAGGAAGAAAGAATAATAGTACTACATCAAGAGAGAGTTTTAACTTCTCTTGAGATTATGGAAGTTGACACTTTTCTCTATACATTCTCAAAAAAAAAAAAAAGAAGAAGGGAAAAGAATACATACAAATCAAAACAGAAAACAAGTAGAGTCCAACCACCTATAGCCTATATTCTATTCTATGAACAGGGCAGAGAACACTGCAAACTTTAAGTTTTATGTATGTGGGGCATTGTAAATCTCTGACCAGCACTTTGGGTCTTCTAAACCAGAATGGAGAGTTTGGGCAGAATGGAGAGATTAGGCAGGAAAGGGAGCAGCAGAATCCTGATGGTGGAGAAAAACAGAGAACATTAACCAGGATTATCTCAAGAGAAAGAAGTTCTCACATTGACTGTACAAATATCAAAAATAGCTCTGAGATCTGGCGGTACAAAGAATGGACTACTTGCATTTTCGGTTAGGTGTTATTTCAAGGAACAGAGGAAGAAATTTAGAAGGAAAGGTATTCCCCAGAAGCATGGTAGTAAAGTATGAGTGCTACCAAAATATGGGAATATCAAAGATTCTGAAGAAAACTACCAAAATGAGGCCATATTTTAATGAAATGTACAGAGAGGTGGAACTAGAACATACACAAACTAAGAACCAAATTAAGTACCCCAAATTTCTACACTTTCCTCCACTTTGAATTGCCTATTGTTTTAGGACAATCAACTGTAAATAAACATGAGTGGGGAAAAAAAAAAGAAAACAGCTCTCAATTAAAAAGAGTGCAGAAATGGGGTGCCTGGGGGGCTCAGTTGGTTAAGCGACTGCCTTTGTCTCAGGTCATGATCCTGGAGTCCTGGGATAAAGTCCTGCATCGGGCTTCCTGCTCAGCGGGGAGTGTACTTCTCCCTCTGACCTTCCCCCTGCTTGTGCTCTCTCCCTCTCTCTCATTCTCTCTCTCTCAAATAAATAAATAAAATCTTAAAAAAAAAGAGCACAAAAAGAAAAAAAAGTACAAAAATAAAAATAAATAGTAGGTGAATATACTGCTCCAGCAGACACATACACCGAGACATAAAAAAAAGGAAAACTGAAACTTCATACCTGTTTGAATCAAAAATAATTTAACCAACACCAAAGATAAGAAAGAGCACTGAAATCAGAAATTCATAATTTCAAATAGACATGATAAATCAGAAATATATGAAATGATAGCTCATTCCTCAGAAAAGAGATAGATAAAAAAGATAAAATTGTCTCCAAAATGAGGCTTGAATTACATGGTGTCCAGTGCAGAGGAGATTTATGTGTGAAATTACAGTAGCGAATATGTAAAACAGAACTGAAGTGCAGCTCCCTTCCTTGCGTTCTGATAAGTGCACTCCAAACAGTTGTGCCCCTACTCTGTCCCACAAAACAGCTCTTTTCAAGAGGACCCATAAACTTCACATTGGTAAATCCATTGGATGGTCTCATCCTTTGTAAGAAATCCATAGCATTTCACACAAGTGCTTCTTCCTTTTCCTTGAGACTCTACATTTTTAATTTGGCTTTAAAAATACTACACTTTGTTGGTTTTCCTCCTTCCTCTGTGATTGCTGCTTCTCGATCTCAATGCTGATTCCTTCATTTCCTCTTGACCTATAAAACCATGGGTTGCTGCAGAGCTCAGTCCTCTAGTATCATGTTCTATTTGCACTCCATTCATTCGTTGATTTCTTGCAGTCTGTGGCTTTCATTAACATTTATTCACTAACAGGTATCAAATGCATAAGTCCAATCTCAAATTTTCCAGTGACCTATACTAACTTAAAAGCTTCTCCAAACAAAATTTAAAAATTTTATATCTCCTCCTGACCCTGGAAACTTTATATCCACTCTCATTGTTTTATCTTCCTATTAATTCATAACCATTTTACATATTATATGGGTAATTATTTATTTTTCTATTGTCAGTCTCCTCTATAATGTAAGCTCTATATCTCCAGTGCCGAGTTGTGTCTGGTATATAATATGTGTTCAAAAATATTTTTTTTGACTATCAATAGTGATCAATAAACTCTTCAAATTGGGGTTAAAACCAGTATTTATTAAATAGGTATATTACTAGTCCACAAAATTTACCATCACATAAGAATAATTTAATATTTAAAATATTATTTGTGAAACTGGGAATTTAATTTTTTTCTGTGAGGTACTTTGGAAAAAGGTTAATATTAAAATATTGCAAGCTTAGGTTCATATTTTTGATAAAGCATACTCGATTACATGTTTGGCTAATCTTTGAATGTTTTAATTGTAGATATCTTGATTAGATTGTGTTTAGTTTTATTAAGGATGTATATTTCACTTTTCCCCTTAGGTTATTAATTTTGAAAACAATCATGTACCCTACTTCTAGTTTATCATATTGACTTCATATACTAACTGCATGATTCACTGATTCTTCACAAATCATGTTTCACATTCCACTAATCATATATTTAGAATTTCGTATGTGTTTCAACATTTTTATTTTTTAACGAAGTGATACACTATATGACACATGGAAGAATTTTTCCCCCCCACCCCCCTCCCCTCTAAAACCCTCAGTTTGTTTCTCAGAGTCCATAATCTCTCATGGTTCATCTCCCCCTCCAATTACAATTCATATGTGTTTTAAAAATATAATGTTACCTCCTATGTGAAGCTTGCCATTTTTGCAGTAAACAAGGATAGACATACCTTGTTACTTTTTAAAATAATCTTTCCATATTTTATAAGGCTAAAAGCCATAAAATTAGCTTTTGCAATTATTTTTATGGGCTTTGTTTCACCAATCAGGATTTTATTGTCTTTGTTAAATTCATGAGGAGTTCCCTCCATACACTTTCAAATTTCGGAGATAAATAGTTGTGTGTGTGTGTGTGTATATATATATACACATATATATATGTATATCAGTGTGTGTAAGCAACACTAAAATATATAAACAATTCCTAAATTCATCTAGTTCATTGACTCACTATAAGTAAACACAGATTAGAAACCTTCGTAGATGCTATCAGTACCCTGCTCACATCCTCTTAATTATGCTTCAGTGTATAATAATTAAACTTCCTGATACCAGCATCTGAAGTTCTTTACCCATGGGCTTTCTCTGGCCACTAGAACATGCTCTTTTGGTCCACACGACAGTCCAGAAGTGCCAGGCAATTAATATTTTTAAAATCAACACTCAATAGATGATTGATTGTAGTTCATGTATAAACCTCCCAGCTTTTTCATACCTTAGTAGGGAGTAGAAAAATTCAGATGCATATATTCTAACTGTTCCCAGATTTACCAAAAGAATCAAGCACTATATATATATATATATAATATATATATATATTATATATATAGCACCCACTATTCAATATTCTTAGCAATACTTTGAACGAGATATTATCCCCATTCCCAAATGAGAAAATTGATGTTAAGACAATTTCCCAAGGTCATATGAATTGGAAAAGAATATATATATACAGTGGTAATTTAACTGATAATAATATTGATAATTGATTTTTCCTATCTCACTTCCCCACTCACTGTGTTATCTGGCATCATTTTCTATTCTTTATTGCTGCTGTAACAAATTATCACAAATTTAGTGGCTTAAAACAACAAAGATTTATTATCCTATAGTTCAGGAGGTCAGAAATCCAAAATCAGTTTCACCAGACTCAATTTAAGGTGTTGGCAGGACTGTTCCTTCGAGAGCCTCTATGAGCTGTTTCCTTGGCTTTTCCAGTGTCTAGAGGTCACCTTCATTCCTTTACACATGATACCCTTCCTTGCATCACTCCATCCTTTTGATTTTGTTGTCATATCTCCTTCAACTGACTCTGATCTTCCTGCCTCCCACTTATAAGGACCCTTATGATTGCATCTGGCCCACCCAGATAATCAGGATAATCTCTAATTCCATGATCCTTAATTTACTTAAACTTGCATGTCTCTTTTACCATGTAAGGTAACATAGTCACATGTTCCAGGAATTAAGTCCTAGATATTTTTGAGGAGATACTATTCAGCCTACCATACATTGCACTTAAATTACATGTACCTAATACCTCCCCTTTGTCTAGAATGGTCTCTGACATAGTGCTCAGAAATTTATCTAAGTTTGGAAATTTATAAACAGAAAGTACCTTCACTTTTCATTACAGTTCACGCTAGAAACCTTTGATTTTGTATGGCAGTTTAATAATTTTTAAATTTAATTTCAATTCTAAATTTAATTCAACTTAAATTTAATTTTTAATTAAATTAAAGTATAATCACCATAATTTTTAGATTATTTATTTATTTGTTTTATGGGAGGGGGAAGCCATTGGGGGAAGGGCAGAGGAAGGGAATCCTGGGCACACTCCACTCTGAGCAAGGAGCCCAAAGCAGGGCTTGATCCCCAACCCTGAGATCATGACCTGAACCAAAATCAAGAGTCAGACACTTAACCCACCAAGCCACTCAGGGACCCCTACTTATCATAATTTTGAGTAGAGAATAGACATGTGAAAACAAATTTTTCCTTGTACTGTTCTAGTATTTGGGAATGGTATTAGAGAGTGATTGTTGTCTTTATATCTGTTCTCTCAAAACTTTAGAGGTGGTTTTGTCTTAGTAAGCTTCATTAGTTTTCAGAATCCAAAGAGAAAATGCAATCACTATAAGAAAATTTTAAAAAGAAAATAATAATGATAATATTAATAGGAATAAAAATATTAAAAATAAGAGCCAACATTTACAGAGTAGTTACTGTATGCAACACAGTGTTGGTGCTTTCAATACATTATACTATTCAATGTTCTTTTTTTTTTAAGGTTTATTTATTTGAGGGGCACCTGGGTGGCTCAGATTGTTAAGCATCTGCCTTTGGCTCAGGTCATGATCCCAGGGTCCTTAGATTGAGCCCCACATTGGGCTTCCTGCTCAACGGGAGGCCTGCTTCTCCCTCTCCCACTCCCCCTGCTGTGTTCCCTCTCTTGCTCTCTCTCTCTCTGTCAAATAAATAAATAAAATCTTTAAAAAAAAAAGATTTATTTATTTGAGAGGGAGAGGGTGAGCCCGAGCGGGGGTTGGTGGGGGTAGAGGGAGAGGGAAAACATCAAGCAGACTCCATGCCGAGCACGGAGCCCATTGCAGGGCCTGATCTCACGACCCTGCATCATGACCTCAGCCAAATCAAGAGGAACATTTAATCAACTGAGCCACCCAGGCACCCACTATTCAATATTCTTAGCAATACTTTGAATGAGATATTATCCCCATTCCCAAATGAGAAAATTGATGTTAAGACAATTTCCCAAGGTCATATGAATTGGAAAAAATACATACCTAAATATCCAGGCCTTTCTGGGCAGGCTCTCTGATGGTATATATGGTGACTTTGTAATAAATTAGAAAAAAAAAAAATAGAAAAAATCCCACCCAATCTGGCAGATGAATTGGAAAACACGAACCTGGTTTCTGGGAAAATTAATTACTTAAAATGTCATTTCTTCCTCCAAAATAACAGTAAATTCTGGGCTTGATTTTAGCTTCTTGGCCAGAGGACCTTGTTCTGGACATAATCTGCACAATTATTCATGAGAAAAAGTCTCTTACTTTAAATTAAGAGGTTTCTTCAAATAAATGTAACCAGTGTCCCAGTTTTGCTTGTTGTGTCTACTGCTCACATAAAAACACATACTGGCAGGTGGATTGCCAGAAACATATTGCCTGAGAAAATGAGTAACTTCATGGGTGAAAAAAAAAAGTTATCCAAAGGGAAGAGTGATCGAGTCTGAAAAATGTATCCTAGTCACTAGTAACAAATATTTAGTGATCTGAGAAAAGGGAAATTTTATGCACTCATTCTATAATTTATCCATCTTTTCATTTATTGAGTAAATACTAATTGTGAGCCAATAATAATTATTCTTAGCTTACCACTTAATAGTTATTTGACCTTTTATATATTTCCTTAACCTTTCTCAGCCTCAGTTTGCTCACCTGTGAAATGGTAATAATAGTGCTACCTAACTCATAGAATTTTATAAAGGTTGATTAATGTATTTTACCTGAAGTGAAGTAATCACCATATTTAAAAACTAATGAAAAACAAAAAGTAATTATGTCAGGTAACATACTAGTCACCATACATAAATGCTGTTTCTACTTGCATTGTCAGGTAGAGAAATAACAAATCTCATAAAAGGATTATAATTAATGTGAAAAGTGGTCAATTGTAAGTAAAAATGATATGATAGCATAAAGAGGTAAAACTTACCTAGAGTTCACAAATAAAATGATGCCTTAGCTAAGATTTGAAGGAAAATGTGTACTGTCAATACAAATGTAGATGGAGAATACTAGTGGAATTCATATGTTGAGGGAAATGTATTTCATAAGAGGCAAGATTATGTGCTAAGGACTAGAGTTGAGAGTGAGAAAATCTGCAACATCCAGGGAACTGCAAGAAGTTCAGTGTGAGAGGAACACTGTGGGAGGGTTATAGGTAATTAAAGATGAGGCTTGAAACTGAAGCACAGAACAGATTCTAACCTAAATGGCCCTTTACATTATACCAAAAGGGGAATATGGAGTCATTAAAAGAATTAATCAGAGAATGTAATGATAAGATTTGGATGTTTAAGATAACTCTTTGTAGAATTGGAAAATGACTTATAGTGAGAAAAACCTGAAAATTATCCAGTCAAGATTGGTAGTCACAGAGAAAGAGGGTGGTAGTAAAGATTGGGGAATAAAAGAAGAATAATGTCACAAGATAATTGAAGATATAGAATTGACAGTTCTCACTGACTGAATGTTAGAGTAAATGATTCATAATATGGTACACTGTGATAAGAAATATGGAGAAAGAAGAGTTTGTGAGAGAAAATGAGTAATTAGTGTAACATATTTTTAGATGCCCTCTACAAATTTATATGGTAACAGTGGTCCCAGACTTCAGGAGAGAGTCCTGGGCTGGAGATAGAAATCCAGAAAATGTTGGCATCTGGTAACAAATGCAGGTATAAAAGTGGACAAGATGTTTAAGGAGAAAGTGAGGAATAACAATGTAAGAGCGTCTAGAGAAGATATTTGAAGGGCTCAAATACTAATAGTCTATTATAAGAAGTTTCCCCTGAACAGAATGGGAGTGAGGTAGAAGAAAACCCAAGAGAACTTATGGTATAGAAGTCACAGGAAAGAGTGTTCCAAGTAAGCTTGATGAAGTTCAGTGTAAGTAGTGGGAGTAGAGGTTTAAGTGGGATGAGGAAATGAAATCAATTATTGGTATTTCACTAAATAATTTCAATGCCAAAGTATGAGAAAGCTAATACTGAAGATAAAGTTGGCTTAGGGTTGAGGGAAGGTTTTTATTTATTTATTTATTTTTTTAAGATCACTAACACTTGAGCTGTCAGTGGTATTGGATATGAGTCCAGAGTAAGAAGTAGAAGATACAGGATAAGAGAGATATAAGATTCAGTACAAGGTTTATTACAATCTCAACAGAGATAGGAAATGGAATTGTGAGTAAAGGTGAAGGAATAGATGTTATTACTTTATTCTTTATGTCATCAAATATTTGAATGTTATTGTGTCAGGATCTGTCCTTGGCATTTCAGAAATGAAAGTTAAAAAAAAAAAAAAAGAGGGTTTCATTCTATGGATGGAAATGGTAAAGAAATAAGTAAAATCAGGAATAGCATAATCAAGAAGTAAAACAACAGTGCATTATAAGCAGTAAAATGCTATGGAGGGGAGAAAAGCACATAAGAAGGATCAGGAAAGCTGAGAATGGGTATATAATTTAAAATTAGGTCATTGTGTAGTCTTCAACAAAAAGACAATATAAAGAAGTGGAAAGATTTAGCCATCCAAATATCTGAGAGAAGAATATGTCAAACATAAAAAAATAAATATGACAAAAGCCCTTAGGGAGATCCTAGTATGGCTGGAGCAGAGAGAACAAAATTGAGAGTAGGATAGAGATCAGAAAAATAAAGAAAGGCCAAGATTATGTAGAGCCTTGTAGGTCATTGAAAGACTTTGGGTTTTATTTCATTGAAATGGAGAACTACTAAATGGTTTCCGAGGAATAACATTATCAGATTTATATTTGTGATTTATGTTTATATTTGTGTTATTTATGTACATTGGAGAGAAAAGTTGGTGTCTTAGACTGTTCAGGCTACTATAACAAAATACCATTGAATGAGTGGCTTATAAATAGCAGAAATATATTGCTCACAGTTCTGGAGCTGGAAGTCTAAGATGTGTGCCAGCATGATGGGTTTTGGTGAGGACCCTCTTTTGGGTTGGAGACTTCCAATTTCCCCTCTGTATCCTCACATACCAGATGGGGCAAGAGAACTCTATTGGACATCTTTTACAAGAGTACTAATCCCTGGGGGTGCCTGGGTGGCTCAGTTGATTAGGCATCTGTCTTCGCCTCGGGTCATGGTCCTGGGGTCCTGGGATTGAGCCCTGCATCGGGCTCCCTGTTCAATGGGGAGCCTGCTTCTCCCTCTCCCACTCCACCTGCTTGTGCACTCTCTCTCTCTCTCTCTCATTCTGTCGAGTAAATAAATAAAATCTTAAAAAAAAAAAAGTACTAATTCCTAATCACTTCCCAAAGGCCCCACCTCCTGCTACCATCACATTGGACATTAGGTTTCTTCAGGGGACTTTTGGGGGACACAGATATTCAGAGAGTAGCAGCTGGAAAGAGACATGAGGTTACAGCAGTATCCAGGTGAAAGATGATATGGTCCTGGACAGAGTGATAGAAGTGGAGGTGTTAAGAAGTAGTTCCATTATGAGTAACTATAGAAAGTGGTTTGAGAAAAGAGGAAAAAAGTGTCAAAATACTTATCTAGGAACAAGTTATTTTTGGGTCATGGGGTAGTGAATGGACTAAGTATAAGTAAATTTACTATGACTGGAATGCAACACAAATTTAACATGAGAAGTCTATATGATTTTTTAAATTTTCTCTAGCCCCGTTCTGCTATAGAGAGCAAACCTGGAAAAAACTGACAGCTGGATTTAATCTGGTTTATAGTTTCACCAAGTAAATACTCTGTATCAAGAGGGTAAAAGAGTCAATGTATATGCAAGGGTGTGTGTGAGATTGGTCTTGAATTTAAATTGCATAGGGAAGAAATCACATTAAGGCTTCCGAGACAACAGAACACCAATAGAATTACTGTATTGAAGGTCCTGATATATTCAAAGGATCATCAGAGTGGGAGAGTAGAGGAAGTGGTGAAAGAGAGGATGCTATGGAGAGAGTGCTGATAAATGACATGAGATTAGCTCAGGAAGGAGAGGAATTCTGTTTGTAAGATGAGGCAAAGAACAAGAACGGATAGAACATGTTGGCATGTTTAGAGGTTTGGTGGCGTTAAGGTAGAATGTTACTGAGGTGAAAGCAAGGTTACAGATAGGAGAAGAGTGACTATGATATGAAAATTTGTTATAAAAGTGGGAGACTCTGAACATGAGAAGTCTGCTAGGCAGTGCCAAGTGTCTAGTTGAGATCGCTAACCATGATTTAATGCAGCATCCATTTCCTGAACATCTTGTTTTTTTCCGCCCCCCGCCCCCAGCATTGTTTGAGTACTGGTACAGAGAATACAGATATTTACATTTACCTAAGACATGGGCTTGCCAAGTGTGTATGATGCAAGGCATGATGAAAGGAAAGCTCATGCCAAGGTGCTGGAGAGTTTGAGTTTCTAATCAGTAAGAGGGTTCTACAGGGTGAAGACTCAGTAGTGGAGACTTGGTTCTGGGAGTGGCAGTGCAATACTAGGAGGAAACCCCCGGTAGAAATGAAGTGTGGGGCGCCTGGGTGGCTCAGTGTTTAAGCGACTGCCTTCAGCTCAGGTCATGATCCCGGAATCCTGGGGTCAAGTCCCACATTGGGCTCTCTGCTCAGCGGGGGGTCTGCTTCTTCCTCTGACCCTCTCCGCTCTCATGTTCTCTCTTATTCAATCTCTCTTAAATAAATAAATAAATAATAAATAAATAAATTAATTAATTAATTTAAAAAAGTGTGAAATGTTGAGCCCTCACCCCAGAGAAGGCTTCCGAGGAGAGACTGGAATTCAGTTAAGGCAAAGAAGTAGACTGAGGAAAAGTTCTACTAAAAACAATCAAACAAACAAAAAGCTGAGTTTCATGATTGTGTGAGCAGGATTTCTATGAGGGTAATGGGAGGTTACCTCAGAGGCACCACAACTAATCACAAAACTTCAACCAGGAAGAAGATGCTGGCACTTACTATGTGGAGATACATCTGTATCCATTTCTCCTTTGTTTACTTGTGTAATTGGATAAGATGCAAGTTTCCCAGTTTAACATGCTGCCTTAGAGTATATGCTGGAAATAATCTAGACTGTCTGTGAGACTTTCTGGCGGTGTGTGTGGTGTGTGTGTGTGTGTGTGTGTGTGTGTGTGTGTGTGGTATCAGGGGAGTGGGTAGACACTTCTTTCATGTATTACATGGCAAGCAAGCAGGAGTTCTGTTTTTTAATTTTCTTCTTCATTGAATAAGAATAAAGAAACAAAAGAGTAAGAACACATGCTCAGGTAGTTTAAAGAATCCTTACAAAATAAATTGACATTTACTTTTTCATTCACTCATTAAAAATTCATGGAGCACCTACTATGTTCCTTAAATTGAACTAGGCACAAAGGAGAGGGGAATATTTTTTTTTTTAAGATTTTATTTATTTATTTGACAGAGAGAGACACAGCGAGAGAGGGAACACAAGCAGGGGGAGTGGGAGAGGGAGAAGCAGGCTTCCCGCGGAGCAGGGAGCCCAATGCGGGGCTCGATCCCAGGACTCTGGGATCACGACCTGAGCCGAAGGCAGACGCTTAACGACTGAGCCACCCAGGCGCCCCAGGAGAGGGGAAAATTAAGTTGAATCATGGAATTGCCATTTTCAGTAAGTAGAAAATGACTGAAAATTGGCAAAGTCCTACAATTCAACATGATAATAGATATAATTCCTTCCATCAAGGATCTCATAATCTAGTGTAAAACTCAGAAAAAATATATTTGTTTTATATTAAATATAGTGTGATAGATGTTATATTTATTAAAGGCTTTTACTATGATTTTATTCTCATATAAAATACATTGTAAAATGTAAACTGCATCAACTTAATGGGACTTACATTCGTGGATATAAAGAATGGACATTTTTTTGAGTTTTAATTTTTTTTTATTCTTATGTTAATCCCCATACATTACATCATTAGTTTTAGATGAAGTGTTCCATGATTCATTGTTTGTGCATAACACCCAGTGCTCCATGCAGAATGTGCCCTCCTCAATACCCACCACCAGGCTAACCCATCCTCCCACCCCCCCTCCCCTCTAGAACCCTGTTTGTTTTTCAGAGTCCATCGTCTCTCATGGTTCGTCTACCCCTCCGATTTCCCCCGCTTCATTCTTCCCCTCCCGCTACCTTCTTCTTCTTCTTTTTTTTTTCCTTAACATATATTGCATTATTTGTTTCAGAGGTACAGATCCTAGATTCAACAGTCTTGCACAATTCACAGCGCTTACCAGAGCACATACCCTCCCCAGTGTCTATCACCCAGTCACCCCATCCCTCCCACCCCACCACCCACTCCAGCAACCCTCAGTTTGTTTCCTGCAATTAAGAATTCCTCATATCAGTGAGATCATATGATACATGTCTTTCTCTGTTTGACTTATTTCACTCAACATAATACCCTCCAGTTCCATCCACGTCGTTGCAAATGGCAAGATCTCATTCCTTTTGATGGCTGCATAATATTAAGAATGGACATTTTTTTAAAAGATTTTTTTAAGTAATCTCTATACCCGTCATGGGGCTCGAACTCAAAATCCCAGCATCAAGTCTCATGCTCTACTGACTGAACCAGTCAGGCGTTCCAAGCATGGACATTTTAAGTGCACATCTCAAATAAATGCTGGACTTTCACAGTGATGTGCTAATAGAAAACAACAATAAAAACTTTGAGGGTCTTTATAAAAATTGTAGTGAACTACTACTTATTAGAAGTTTGAATCATATTACAATATGTGAGTGTATCTAACATTTTGTATACCTTAATTTACATAACATTATATATCAAATATATTTCAATAAAAAAAGAAAAAAAGTGCGGCATCCCTTGACCAAACTGTGCTTTTATTTTTATTTATTTATTTATTTATTTATTTATTTAAAGATTTTATTTATTTATTTGAGAGAGAGAATGAGAGAGAGAGAGCATGAGAGGGGGGAGGGTCAGAGGGAGAAGCGGGCTCCCCGCTGAGCAGGGAGCCCGATGCGGGACTCGATCCAGGGACTCCAGGATCATGACCTGAGCCAAAGTCAGTCACTTAACCAACCATCTTAACCACCCAGGCACACCAAACTGTGCTTTTAAAAGAGAGAAATCTAAATAATATATATATTAAATATAAATAAATATAAATAAAGCTATGAAACTTTTATTTAAAGAGAAACATGAGATAGGAATTATACATACAGTAGTTACCCACAGGAGAGCTGTTCCAAGACTCTCAGTAGATGCCTGAAACCACAGATAGTACTGAACACTTTCCCCATGCATACATAACTATGACAAAGTTTAATTTAAAATTAGGCACAGAGTTTAACAAAAAAAGCTTATAATAAAACAGGACCTTTATATACTATAATAAAAGGTATATGAATGTGATGTGGTCTCTCTCTCTCAAAGCAGCTTACTGTACTGTACTCACCCTTATGGTGATGTTGTGAGATGAGGAAATGCCCCTGTGATCAGACGGAGTGAGGTGAATGACATAGACAATGTGGCGTCGCGTTAGAATAGCACTGACTTTCCATGTCAAAAGTAGGACCATCTCTGCTTCTGACCATGGTTGACTAGGGGTATCTGAAACAGAGGAATGTGAAACTGAAGATAAGGGGAGACTAGTATATTTTCTAGAGAAGAGCTCCCTATTTGGCTATTAAGCATTTAGGAGTAAACATGAGTATAGTAGGGACATCCTTTGTCTATAATGTATACAATTTTTCTTTCTCTCTCTCTCTCGTGTGTGTGCGTGTGTGTGTGTGTCTTTTTATTTCTCCATCATTTCAACTGTTTCTTCTTTTTAGCAAATGAACTGCTATGGATTTGTGTCTGATCCGGAAAGGAAGAAATGTAGGTGATGTCTATAAAACAGCACAAGTCAACTGCTATGCCACTTTATTTATAACAATTCTTATCCTAGAAATATAAAATAGAGTAAAAGGAAGAGCCTAATAAAGGAGAGTCAGAAGTTAGGAAGTGAATATCAAAAACAAAATCGAAATCAGGAAAATTATGTCTTTTTATTCATTTGGTGTTCTCAAATATATTTTTATATGACTTGTTAATATTACAGGTAGAAACCGCTTTTTCTCTTTTATTTTTTAACATGTATTCTATAAACCGTCTTCAGTCCCCGGAAGAGCTGTCTCCTGGCTTGCTTGCACCTCTTCTCTTTCTTGATAAAGAGAGCAATTTTACAGATGAGTAAAGAAATTTTTCATCTTGTGAAATTCTGATATTGAATGTATTCCCTCTTCAAATTAATTACTTCGTTTCACCAGAGGGTAAACCCCATAAATAGAAGTTAGGGAGGAATAACTGATGTAGCAAAACTCCAAACAAAATTTATATAAATTAAAGGTTTATAAAAAAAAAAAGTTTATGATTTTCTTTAAAACAAAGCAACATCCTGCCTTTGGAAGTGAAATAATAAGGATGGATTTTGTTTTCTCCCTCAAAACATTAGTCCAAAGTGGATTTTTTGTAACAAATTCATTAATGATGTCTGCAGTGAGAGACAGTAAATATCACAGTATATGAATATTGATTTATAACCTCCTCCAATTAATTATGCATATACTAACACTTTCAATATAGATATTCAGATATTATTATTGAATATGATTAATATTCCAAGATGAATAAATCATAATTGCAAGACTAAATTCTATCATTAGTGAGATTTAAATATTGAGCATCTTGTTACACTTGCTTTCACAGTGTCCTGATACTTGAGAACATCATAACACACAATTCAGTGAACATGTACTGAGATTCACATGATTCATATTAACAGAATCAATTCATCGTTTTTTCTTTTTTGCAAGTTGTTTACTTGCTGCAGAATGAATTATCACAAGTAGGAAGTGCTATGAGATCAGAGCCCCTTGCAAATATATGTAATATACAGATGCAATTAATTTATTTGTGAAACAAGTACTTGAGATTCTTTTATGCATAAAGAAAATATGCATTGATAATGACACTAATACTGTGGAAATCATGGTTTGGTAGGGGATAAAAGAATTAGGGACCTTATAATTCAAGGCTAGGGAAGAGAAAGAAAGAAGTGTGACAGAGGTTATTTAAGGCACAGAAAATCATGGAAAGTTTTGTAAAGCAGGTTTTTGTTTTGTTTTGTTTTGTTTTGTTTTGTTTTTTTAAAACAGGCTTTAAGAAATAAAATATAGCATGGGAAAAAGGCAACCTAGCAAGAGGTTATAATCAGCAAAGATAACAGAGAGTACCATAGATGTATAGAAAATGATAGATACCTTATTTTTGTTGAACATATGAGGGAGAAAATTCTGGAAAAAAATATCTGGGAACTAGATTTTCAGGAGTGTTTATTAATTATTTAGTTTTTATTTTTTTAACAGACTTCTTTTTAACTAAAAGCCAAAGAGAATGGAATCAGCTTGTCATCCATGTTTCAGCACTTAACAATTGGGTCTATAAAGCTTGTTTAATATCAATGAAACATTTTTTCAAAATTAGCATTAATAAAAGAATAAACAGTAAAGTTCTTCCTTATCTACCTACAAAAGCTCCCTAGAACTTTAAAGATCTTAGCAACATCAACCTAATACAAAACTCTATGAAAAAACAGAACCAACCATTTGTTATTTCTTAGCTTTTTCCCATCTTGGAGCGTGCAAAACAAGATTGCCTTTCCTGACAATCCTAATCTATATGTAGGTATCTATATATGTTTTTTTTTTAAGTTTATTTATTATTATAACTCACATTTAAATCTTTAAACTGTCTATGTAGGGGAAAGGTGGATAGACCACTGACAATACTCGTTTCCCCTTAGCCACAGAAACAAAGGCGGAATTCAGACTGGGCCTCTGAGGGTAAGGCTTCTGACACAGACTGACCCCCCTGCACTGAGGTCCTAATCACAAAAATCACACTATTGTAGTAACAGGTTCCTGGACAGTTTCCTAACCTATTTTCAGTGACTGCATGGCTTCATCCAGGCTGCTCACCACTGTGTTTGAGAGGAAACCTCAGAATGAACATTCTCTCTTTCAAGAGACCACATGGTTTCCGGGCTGAGCATCACCGTGCCTCTACACCGTTTCCTTCGGGGCTTCGCGCCAAATTGTCAATCAGCCTTTTGGCACGCTTCTGCCACCGGCGTTTCCCCAGGATGAAGATTTCTCTCATCTAGAGCAGCACTTTGAACTCCCGTTCGAACCCCGGGAGGAGGACTCTGCTTGGACTGAAAATCTTTTCCAGCAGACATGCTTCCATGTGAAGTACTGATGGCTTCAGAAAGTGCTTAAACCTACACCAGTACCGTTGAGTGTGAACAGGAGCCAATTCCAGGAGCCAATTCCAAGGAACCAATTCTTGCTGGCGCCTGGGCTGTGTGATGGGTGCAGGGTCTTCATCCTGCAGGGTGCCATTGCTCATCTTTCAGGAGTGTTTAAAGCTAAGCTAAAGTTGGGGGAGTGTATATTTCAATTATATATAGATAAAATTATATTTTTATTTTTTTAAATTTTTCTAATTATATTTTTAGAAGAAACCATTTATATATTAGGCCCAACAATTCTTTGTCATGGTAAAGAAATGAGATATTCACAAAACTATCAAAAATGAAAGAATTTTTATCAAAATAATATTTCTAATAGTAAAATTTGAAAGCAACTGTTTCCTGTATATGAATGACTAAATGCCACCTATCCATATGGAGTAGAATGTTCTCTTTAAAATGATATTTTTCAAGAATAATAATTAATATAGAAAAGTGCTCTGATAGAAAAATAAGTCAAAACATAAGATATAAAGTTATATGTAGATGCATTAATTTTTATACTCATGCATTTTTCTATATATCACATTCATATATATCTTTAATGTATCTTTTTATTAAGAAACTCAATGACATTACATCAAAATGTAGTTATCTTTAGATAATGAGTTCATTATTTAATAACATTTTATAAAATGTTTCAAAAGATATGCAGTAGTTTTGGAATCAAAAGAGAAAAATATTTTTTAGTAATTCAATATTTTCCTAACAATCACTTTTTTTTAGTGTAAGGTTTTATTCAGAAATAACTGAAAAGTATAACTAAAATATTGGATTCTGTTTTTATAACTCAGGGATTTGTATAAAAATATAGCTTGGAATGGTCAATCTGCAATTGAATTAAGAAAAATAATTCCATTTGCAATCACATCAAAAACTGTAAAATACTTAGGAATAAGTCTACAAAAGAAGTGCAGAATTTATACTCTGAAAATTACAAAACATTATTGAAAGAAATTGATGAACTAAAGAAATGGAAAAACATCTTATGTCCATTGATAGGAAGACTACACATTGCTAAAATGGCAATATGCCCCAAACAGATCTACAAATTCAATGCGATTCCTGTCAGAATCCCACCGAACTTTTTTTTTATAGATATTTACAAGATGATTCTAAAATTCATATGTAATTACAAGGGACCCAAATACCCAAAATAATCCTGAAAAAGTAGAATAAAGTAGAAAGACTCATACTTCCCAATTTCAAAACTTACTACAAAGAAATGATAATCAAGACAATGTACTATTGGCACAAGAATAAAGATAAAAATCAATGAATTAGAATTAGGAGTCCGAAATATAACCATACCATCTATGGTCAACTGATTTTTTTTTTAAGATTTTTATTTATTTATTTGACAGAGAGAAAGAGGGAACACAAGCAGGGGGAGAGGGGAGAGGGAGAAGCAGGCTCCCCCTGAGCAGGAAGCCCAATGAGGGGCATCTATGTGGGGCTCGATGCGGGACTTCATCCCAGGACCCTGGGATCATGACCTGCGCCAAAGACAGATGCTTAACTGATTGAGCCACGCAGGCACCCCTATGGTCAACTGATTTTGACAAGGGTACCAAGACCATTAATCGGGGGAAAAATAGTCTTTTCAGACAAAGGGTACTGAGACACTGGATGGCCACATGTAAAAGAATGACATTTGGGCCCTATCTTCATACCACATACAAAAAGTAACTCAAAAGGAATCACATACCTAATGAAAGAGCAAAGACGGTAAGATTTCTAGAAAGAAACATGTGGGTAATCTTCACGACCTTGAATTTCGCAAAAGATTCTTAAATATAACAGCAAAAGCATAACAAATGAAAAAAATAGATAAGTTGAACTTCCTCAAAATTTAAAACTTTTGTGCTCTAAAGAATACCATTAAGAAATTGGGGCACCTGTGTGGCTCAGTCGTTAAGCGTCTGCCTTAGGCTCAGGTCATGATCCCAGTGTCCTGGGATCAGCCCCGCATTGGGCTCCCTGCTCGGCAGGAGGCCTGCTTCTCCCTCTCTCACTCCCCTCCTGTGTTCCCTCTCTTGCTGTGTCTCTCTCTGTCAAATAAATAAATAAAATCTTTAAAAAGAAAAAAAGAACCACTTTTAAAAAATTAAAAAAAATAAAGAATACCATTAAGAAAGTGAAAAGACAACTCATAGGAGAAAATATTAGTACATTGCATACCTGACAAAGGACTTGTACCTAGAATATATAAATAAGTCTTATAACTCAATAACAAAAAAATAAATAACCCAATCAAAAAATGGGCAGGGAATATGAATAGATATTTTTCTATGGAAGATACACAAATGGTCAATGGGCACATAAAGAGATGTTCAATATTGTTGGTCATAAGGGAAATGCAAATAAAAAATCACAGTGAAATGCCACTTCACACCCACTAAGATGGCTAGAGTCAAAAAGTCACATAACAAAAACGTTGGCAAGGATACGGAAAAATCAGAACCCCTTGTACACTGCTGGCAAGAGCCTAAAATGTTGCAACTATATTGGAAAAGTCTGGCAGTTCCTCAAATGATTAAACATAGATATTACCATATGACTCAACAATTCTGTTAGGCATATATGCAGGGGACATGAAAGCATATTTCCATTAGAAACTTGTGTGTGAATGCTTATGGCTGCACTCTTCCTGATAAACAAGGGGTAAAGACAACCCCAGTGTCTGTCAAAAGAAGAATGGATAGACAAAAGTGTTGTGTCCAAATGATGGAGTATTATTTGTCCATAAAATGGAAAGAAATACTGATATGAACTATGACATGTATCAACCTTGAAAAGATTATGAATAATGAAAAAAAAAAAAAAACAGTCACAAAAGACTATATAAGATATAGGTTATCTGACATTCCACACTGGAGACAAAGTAGAAACAGTGTCTACAGGGTGAGAGGGAATCCCTTTCACCTTAATTCATTCTGTAGATTTCTGAATTTGTAAGGGATAGTTTTTGTTTATTTGTTTGTTTGTCTTATTAACCCTTGCTGTAAATCTATGACTATCTCTGGAATTTTTCTCCACCTGCTTCCTGATGATCTCAGACAACTTTACCTTGAACATTCCTCATTAACCCTTTAGCCTTTCAAACTCCCATTGCAAAATCTGAGAACTTACAACCTTGACGGAATTAGGTTAACTGGTGCTCTGATAGCAATCTATAATTCAAAACCTTTTCCCTTGTTTAAAAAGTATAACATCTTTAAAATGCAATTATTATGCTATAAAAATAATTAATAGAGCTTGCTGAAAGAATAGCTTCTAGCTGCCATCTTTATCAATGTATCAATAGTGTAATCATATGTGAGCTAGCACATTACTAGACATGGTAGTCTGTATCTCGAAATAATGTATGCATTGCCTAAAATAGTTAATATCTCTCAAAAATAAAATTTTAATTTTGTAAAAGGTAAATATTTTATGCATAAATTTTTCTTCCTTTATAACTGGGCAAAATGGACTGATTTCCCAGTTTGTCCTTGGTTCATAGTAATATGTGAGGTGAATTGTCTTTCTTGTGTAATACAAATAAGTCGTTGAACAGCTAGACTATATTTGAACCCAAGTTATTTTAACATATTTGTGGGACTGGTTAAGTCAGTTATATTATCGTTTTGGCTAGTGCTGTTGATTGTTTTTTCTCAGTCTCCCAAACAACTCTATTTCTTCCTTGGCTGGCACTTTAAATACCTATGTTTGCCAACTCTCTTCTCACTTTGTGTATTTTCCTGTATTTATAGCATTTATATAGCCTGATGGTTCCAAAATTTATATTTTTAGCCAAATCTAGTAAAAGTAGAGTTCTGCAAGCCTGTATTGGGTTCAAGAAATAAGAAATTGTGATTACTGTAGGGAAAAAAAATGGCAAAATTGGCAATTTCATGTGGTTCAACCTACAGTAATACACGATGTTTATTGAAATTGGCTCTTGTTCCCAGTACATGTTGAATATTTAAGAGTACATATTTCTCAAATCTGTTGTGTGTTTTTCTCTATTCCTGCAAATACTTGAGGAATTACTTTATTGAGATAATGAATTCATCAAGGTATAGTGGAATTAATGAAATTCAAATTGAAAGAAATTTCCAAAAGAGATCTGTTTGCTTTTGTTCTGATTATTACATATTTTAACCAGAAGAAGGACTTTAATTTCAATTTTTAATGTAAAATCAACAATAGTTATATAAACTCTAAGATGAAAAAGTAGAGGCAGTAATTCATCTAACCAATAAGAAAGAAAAGATAAAGAATACAAGTACTGGCAATGAACATTTTAAGAAATACAACCTAATTTAAGATTTTAATTTGCAAGTTCCTCTGAGTACTGTTTCTGTCTCAGTCATTGAGTCGCTGAATCCTGAACTCATTTCAAGAGGACCTAAAATATTTCCAGCAATATAAGGAGCAGTAATTCCTGTTATTCAATCTGTTCCGGTATTTCTCTTCTTCAGTTTTTTCTATTTTCTTAATTCTAGGCATTGTTTCAATAAGGTAGACCCTAACATATATGTGTCAGTACCTATTCAAACGGCATCTACCAAATGGTAATGAGTTGTTGTTCATTATTCATCATGTCATACTTTCCCAAGTACTTTAGTTGATTTTGTGTCAAAATGTTTCAAACTTTCTCAGTGAGAATTGTACCAAGTCTTTTAGGAAATATTATTGAAAAAAAAAAAAAAACATGGTGCTTTTAATCATATATCACATGTTAGAATGTGTACAGTATTAAGGGAAAAAAAAATAGACTGTGATTCAGGAGAACCAAGTGTTAAGTTTTGTGTGTCACTTATTATGTTTTATCAGTTACTTATATAGCTTATTTTCCCAATACAAACAACATTTTCCCAAACCTGAAAAACAAAGGCATTGAGTTAGCCCATATCTGAGGTTGATAGATGGGGTGAATATATATATATGAATATTAGGTGAATAGGTATACTTAACCAAACTGAAATAAAACTTAATTAAAATATCATGTGTCTAAGTCTCACACTAGCCTGTGAAATATTTGAGGGTGCGTGATATGCTTTATTTTCATATCCTCAGTATCTATTTCAGTACCTAGCTCATAATAATCTCTAGGTATGCATCTAATGAATTTAATGAACACATATAAGAAGAAAAGAAGTAAGTAGAAGGAAGGTGAGAAAAATGTAGGAATGAATATTATAAGCATGAGATAATTTATTTTTTTGATGAAAACATGTCACTAACTTTGCTGTTATTTGAAAGTAATGAGAATAAAATAGGGGATCAAATGAGTGTACTTTTATCTCTCATAATCCCTATTTTGAACCTGCCCAAATTTCTCCATATTGAGAGTCAACTTTCATGAAAACAAATATAGAATTAATTCCTTCATGTGTAAACAATACTCCCACCAATTATGACTAGGCCATGACGTTAACTCAAATTTAAAGAAAGGGGATAGAATCTAAGAGGCATTTTAGCCACCGAAGTGGAGTAAAACAAAAAAATTTCATCACTTCTTTACTGGTAGGTTTGGGAAGAAGATAGATAAGATGGACAGCAGAATGCCAGTGTCATATCTCTATTAGCTGAATTTTCAGGTGGTTAGAGCAGAATTGAATACATTAAGCAAAAGCCAAAAGGGTTTGTGCCCCACTCCCTTTAGAACTCTGGGGTCTAAAGGTGGATAGCATTCTGCAGGGTGGTTCTGATGCAAGCACAAAAAAGTTGCAGCATAGGTAAATAATGGCAGTGAACTATGACAGGCCACAAAGGGCCTGAATTTGATATTTTGAGACCCCTTAGGTCTCATTTGGCATGAAAGGAGTGAGACATTTCTACATGCTCCACAGTAGAGGCAAAATTTAACTGAGTTGGCGGCCTAGAGACCCACCACATTTTGCCGTAGTGACAGATGCTATAAACTCTACAGAAGCCATGATGAGAAAAAAAAACTAGCTAGAGGCTGGATGGAGAATGTGGCTAGATTTAGTGAGGTCTGTAGCACCAGGGAGGGCAAAGACGGAGACAAGTCATAAGGAAGACCACCATCCCGTATTAACAAAATGAACAGACCACAGTTTCACTGATTGCAGTCTTACAATGACACAGAGCAGCAAGACGGCAGCAGGTACCAGCAATTACCTAGCACACTGACTGGAGGTCCTTTCCATCCCCACCTTCTGGCACAGGTGTTGGAACCCCAGCCCACATCTCTTAGATATTAGGGGAAGCATAGGGAATGGAAGGAAACCTGAGACAGAGTGAATGTTTCGAAAGACAGAATTACCCAAATGAACCTGACTTAAATCAAAGATGCCACTAATTCACAACTTTATAAATCCTCAGATTCCCTTTTCTCTACCACCCACCTACTCTCTAGATCAGAAACACAAGAGGCAAAACTAGCGCAGTTATTGAAAATAGAAGAGCTACCTTGTATAAATATTTTATTCTGCTATGCGTGCTACACATGGATGATATTTTTGTATTTTGAAAGCTCTGCCTAAACCAGAATTATAATCTTGCTCAATAATATCTTCTCAATTCTCCAAAATGTCTTCATCATCTTCTTTCCTTGTCGCATACACTTTACAATTCAATTCAAAATTATTGATTTGGGCACCGGTATGAGATGAATTATGTGCCACCGAAAGACATTGAAATCCTAATATCCTCAGTGCCTGTGAATGTGACTTTATGTGAAAATAGGGTCTTTGCAGATGATCAAATTACAATGAGGTCATTAGAGTGAGGCCTAATCCAATATGACAGCGTCCTTATAAAAAGGTAATATTTAGACAAAGGGAGAGACACAGGGAGAATGCTATGTGAAGATGGGAATTATGCTGCCACAAGCCAAAAATCTACCAGAAGCTAGGTAAGGGGCCTTGAACAGATCCTTCCCCAGTACCTTCAGAGAAAGCATGGCCCTGACAAACACCTTGATCTCAGACTTCTAGCCTCAAAGAACTTAGCCAATAAACTTCATTTGTGTAAGCCACTGAATTTGTGGTATGTCGTTACAGGAGCCTTAGGAAACCAATACAGGTGCTGTGCTAAGCAGTATTAGTCTATGCAAAGAAACTGGGGATACGAAATAGATACATGAGAAACTCTTCACTTTTATTTATCTTTAAGGATATTTATAATTCTCTACTATTTATGTATTAATAGTATTTATTTGTAATAATAATGTTTTATTTTTATGATAAAAATAGTTGCTAATATATATAGGCATGGAATTAAGGTAACCGATGTGAAGATTAATGGCAAAGATATCCTGAACCTCTCTTAATACTCATAATGCTTATCTTACCTTGTATACCATCAAGCTATTGCGTATGGTCTCTACTAAAGTTATCCAGTGCCATATTAGTTTCCTGTGGCTACTGAAACCAATTACCACCAATTCCATGGCTTAAAATAGAGAAATATATTCCCTCAGAATTTTGGAAAGGAGAAGTCTGAAATCAAGGTGTCAGTGGGGCCATACTCCTTCCAAAGGAAAAATAAACTATTGGGACTACATCAAAATAAAAAGCTTCTACAAAGTGAAGGAAACAAAGCTAAAACTAATAAAACTAAAAAGTAACCTACAGAATGGGAGAAGATATTCGCAAATAACATATTCAATAAAGAGTTAGTATTCAAAATATACAAAGAACTGATAAAACTCAAACCCCCCCCCCAAAAAATCCAATTAAAAAATGAGAAGAAGACATGAACAGACATTTTTCCAAAGAAGACATCCAGATGGTTAACAGACACATGAAAAGATGTTCAACATCACTCATCATCTGAGAAATGCAAATCAAAACTACAATGAGATATCACCTCACACCTTTCAAAATGACTAAAATCAAAAACACAGGGGCGCCTGGGTGGCTCAGTCGTTAAGTGTCTGCCTTTGGCTCAGGTCATGATCCCAGGGTCCTGGGATCGAGCCCCGCATCGGGCTCCCTGCTCAGCGGGAAGCCTGCTTCTCCCTCTCCCACTCCCCTTGCTTGTGTTCTCTCTTTCGCTGTGTCTCTCTCTGTCAAATAAATAAATAAAATCTTAAAAAAATAAAATAAAATAAAATAAAAACACAAGAAACAACAAGTGTTGACAAGGATGTGGAGAAAAGGGAACCCTCTTGCACTGTTGGTGGGAATGCAAACTGGTGCAACCACTGTGGAGAACAGTATGGAGTTTCGTCAAAAAAGTAAATATAGAACTACACTATAATGTAGTAATTGAGTTTACCCCCAAAATACAAAAGCACTAATTCAAAGGGATACATGCACCCATATGTTTATACCAGCCTTATTTACTATAGTCAAATTATGGAAGCAGCCCAAGTGTCCACTGATAGGTGAATGGATAAAGAGGAGGTGAGATACACACACACACACACACACACACACACACACACACACACACTGGAATAATATTCATCCATAAAAAGAATGAAATCTTACCATTTCCAGCAACATGGATAGGGCTAGACAGTATAATGCCAAATGAAGTGAGTCAGAGAAAGACAAATACCCTATGATTTCACTCATATGTGGAATTTAAGAAACGAATGTTCAAAGGAAAAGAGAGAGAGAGAAATCAAGACTCTTAACTGTAGAGAACAAACTGGCAGTTACCAGAGGGGAGGTGGGTGGTAGAATGGGTGAAATAGGTGAGGGGATTAAAGAGTACACTTACCATGATGAAAAACAAGCAAGCAAACAAAAAGACTCTTGAAGAGAATCCTCCTTTCTTCTAACTTCTGGTGGCTCCAGGTGCTCTTTAGCTTATAGCTACATAACTGCAATCTCTGCCTTCTTCATTTGGTTTTTACCTTCTGCCTTTTCCTCTGTGTCTTCTCCTCTTCTTATAAATACAATTATTACTGGATTTAGGGCCCACCCTGGTAATCTAGGCTGTAATTGCATCTTGAAATCATTACTTTCAAATAAGATGACGTTTATAGTTTCATGGCAGACAAATCTTTCAGGGGGCTATTATTCAAATGACTACAGATGCCATGTCCCCAAAACCTGGATGTCGCCAATAACAGAATAGGCACTGAATCAGTATTTATAGAGTATATGAATAATAAATGAGACTCAGAATAGAGGCAGAATTATCATCATAGAAAATCTTGATATGATCCAGAGCATAGATGGTAGAGTTTGCTTTGGAATGAAGGGCTACTTATTTATCTAAAAAGGATGAGAAAAGCAAGAACCAGTAAGAATGTGCTGAGATTTATAGACCTGGAAGATAGAAAACTGAGGTGATTAGTACCTTATAAATAAATATAATATTTTTAGCAAATGAAAAAGTTTCCCTAATGTGTACTTACAGTTACAATCTCTGAGATCAGTGAAAAGGTTTTTGTTTCCATTTTTCTTTTTTTCAAGGTCTAGAAAGGAGTGTGACTGCATCCATTGCTTATTCAATACACTCATAAAGTGAAAAACATGTGCTTTCCAGTGTAACCATTTTATGAAGGCAAATATTTTTAGGTTATTTACTTTCTTCTTTTGGTTGTACCGTCTTTAAGTATGAAAACAAATTCTTGTTTTGCCTGATATTCCACTGATATTTTGATCACTATAGGAAGCACTAGATTTGGCTCTCTTAGCCAACCAGAAACCTGCCTTTCATAGTGATTTTTTCAATGTCTGATTTTTTATTAAGTCCAGTATTCTGTGATTTCTTAGATTCAGTATTTGTTTATTTGGCCTCCAATCATCACTGGACCAGTTATATCCACTGCATTCTCTTGTTTTCTGTATTCTTTTTTTTTTTTTCTGCCATAGAAAATGAGGCATTTATTCTGCCCTATAAGCATCTGTTTTCTGTATTTTTGATGCTTTGGCATTTGGGGGTTTTATAGACCTGGGAGCTAATTCCTAAAGATAATAACAGCTTGCCTGTGAGCAAGCCTTTTATATGCAGACCAACCAATCCTGAGTCTATAGCCTAAGCCATCTTATCTAACTCTGACATACCAAGCCAATATATCCCCTGCCCTAAATCATCCTAAAGCCCCCTACACAGCAACTGGAGACCACTGCTATAGCCCAAAGCACTGGGGGATTATTCAAACTAGCCAATCCCAAACCGTGAAACCATATACTCTGTCCTGCCTTGCATTCCCACGGAAACCACCATAATAGCTTTGGCCTAGGCTTTTGCTTGTTCCTGCTTCTGCCCCCTGCCCAAACCTAGTGCATCTCGTGTGGCCTTGCACGGTGTAGCACGCCGCCCTTTTTCAGAAAATGTAATAAATGCAAATCTTTCAATGGCATTGGCCTCTCCATGTCATCACTCAGTCACCTTCCTAAATTTAAATCCCATGGGTAGAAATTTTAGGACATTCTACAATTTCTTTCTTTCTTTCTTTCTTTCTTTCTTTCTTTCTTTCTTTCTTT